>NC_082388.1:11039168-11046668 GCF_031168955.1 Gadus macrocephalus
TCGGATGAGAGCCTCCACCAAACGGCATTGTTATGATTATTATTATTGTATCCTCCCATCATTTTAAGGTTGTGGCTGGATCGCTGCATCTCTCCGTCCCGCTGAATATTACTCTTGTTGTCTACCTGTTTGCGTGTGTGTATGTGTCTGTTTCTTTGTCAGTGCAGCTGTGTATGTGACTGTTTGTGTGTGCGTGTGCGTGTGCGTGTGCGTGTGCGCGCGCGCGCGTGTGTGTGTGCGTGTGTGTGTGTGTGTGTGTGTGTGTGTGTGTGTGTGTGTGTGTGTGTGTGTGTGTGTGTGTGTGTGTGTGTGTGTGTGTGTGTGTGTGTGTGTGTGTGTGTGTGTGTGTGTGTGTGTGTGTGTACGTGTATGTGTGTGTCTGTGAGTGTGTCTATGTGTGTGTGTGTGTGTGTGTGTGTATGTGTGTGTGTGTGTGTGTGTGTGTGTGTGTAGGTGTGTGCATGTGTGTGTGTGTGTGTGTGTGTGTGTGTGTGTGTGTGTGTGTGTGTGTGAGTGTGTTGTTTCCTAATGACTTTGGGTTTGGTACACCGAGTGCATCCAGACAGGGGGAGACGCTGGGTGTGCTGGCTCATGACTTCATATGCCAACTGACCGTCGGCCACACTGCTGGGTCACCGTTGCCATGGAGACGCTGCATCGGCCAATAAAAGAGGAAAAGGTCAAGGGAATGAGTTCCAAAAGGACCTGACATCCTTCTTTCTTTCCTCAACATCTCAATGAAACCCAGATCACCCCATGTTTGTCTGACTGTCCGTCCCACTGTCTGTCTGTCAATCCATCTTAATGACTGTCTGTCTAAAGTTAAGTTAGGTACCTCAGGCACTTTATAACAGCTCAAATGTCTGACGATGACGACATTTTAAGACAGGGTCGTACATTATATGCCCAAGCCAATATGTTGGCAAGAAAATTTCATATGTGTTCTGATCATGTTAAAATATGTCTCTTTAGAGCATATTGCACTCCCCTGTATACTGCCCCCTTATGGGGTAAGTTCAAAAAATCAAGTATGCACAGACTACAGGTTGCTTACAACGATTGTTTTAGGATCTTGCTTAAAAGACCTAGGTGGAGCAGTGCAAGTGAGCTATTTGTGAATGCAGGAGTTAACACCTTACAAGCTTTATTGAGGAACCTTATGTACAGATTTTATCTGTCGCCTGAATAACTCAAAGAATGAAGTCATAATGCTGCTGTCGAACCCAAGTTATAGCGCAGTACGCTACCAGTCATACCTTTGGAGGCATTGGTATAAGTGCCTTTTATAATTGGTCGTTATGTTTTTATTCTTATTTATGTGTGTGTTGTCTATTTCTTGTATTGTGTGTTTTTAAATGGACCTTGAGTCCAATAATAAAAGGATGATGAAGATGATGATGTCTCTCTGTCTGTCTTGGTGTCTGTCAGTCTTTCTGTCTATCTTCCTGTCTGTCTATCTCCCTGTCTGTCTCTCTCTCGGTCCACCTATCTGTCTGTGTGTCTGTCTATCTGTCTGTCTTGCAGTCTCTCTGCCTTTTTCTCTGTCTGCAAGAGTCACAGGAACATGGTAGGAATGTGGATCACTCAGAAGGAACACAAAAACAGCATTCGCACATGCACACACACACGCACACACACATGCACACACGCACACACACATGCACACACGCATGCACACACACACGCACACACACACACACACGTACATACTAGTTGACAGTAGGATCCATTTATATAATGAGGTGAATCTGCCTTAATAGAAACTGGAGATAGTCTATTTCCCCTAAAACAATAATACTGATTTAAATGTGGTGTGACCCAGTCAGTTTCTTTTAGTTTTATTGTCCGAGTTAGTAATTCATCCCACTGAATGCACATTTCCTTAATAGCATTTTTGTATCTTTCCCTGAAATTGTGTTAAAGGTTATTCAAAACCACTCATAAGGGTATTACACATATCGAAACCTATCAACTCAAGTATATGCGATAGCCTAACACAACACAGCTTACAAACATTGTTCGCTACTGTTCAAAACTCTGTGAGCTGTGTGCGTTTCTTTAGATGAAATACTATACAAATAACACAGCACTTCAAATAAATATCCAAAAGCTCATTCATAAAAAAAGATGCTAGCTTACAAATCGACGCACCCAAAACAACATCCTAATTCAACAGCAACACACCCGTGTAGACAGCGCACACAGACAACAATTAGCACGGAGCAGCCCGCCAGTCCTCTGCATTGTGCTCTAGCGCGCGGCCTCTGGTGACGCCGGCCGAGCTGAAGCAGCGCCGGGCGCAGTCTGACACTTATACTGCCCACTCATGAAGTCTTTCTTCATAACAGGCTCTCCCTTTCAAAACAAACCCCTCTCCATTTGGCCGCCCCTCAACGGGCCACAAACGCTGCCTGGAGCAGTATTATGAATGGAAGAGATCTCTCGTCCCCGTCGAAATTAGCACTTTTCACAGGCTCCGGGCGGACCCATGACGTTTACTGAATGAAGGGATGATTTGTGGATTCAACCGCAAAGTTTTGTCAATCTACCGATGTCCTCTCTAGGTATTATACATCTATCTATAGATATCTATAGATAGATTTAACGCCGCGGACACATAGAGTGCATCGCCACGTGCTCCAGTGCGAGGTTTTCAACAGCACAAGCGCTAAAGGATCTGACCTACATGTTTTTTATAGTGAAGAAGGAGCCGTCTTGCCCAGAGAAGAGAGTGACCCCTTTACAGAGAGGGTGACCCCGTTACAGGGACCCCCACTCCTTCCTTCCCGTTCTCAGTTCCTCTCCGCCGGGGACCCCCATAAATCCTATCGCTGCTAAAGGGAAGTGTTAAGTCCGCTGACAAGCTGTGCTGCACACAAACGCAAAAGAGGACACACAAACGCACACAGACACACATTCTCTTTCTCACACACACACACACACACACACACACACAGACACACCCTAACACACACACGCAAACACACACACACGTGCACACACACGTGCACACACACGCACACACACACTCTCACACGCGCGCACACACACACACAGACACACATACACACACGCTGAACCCCTTCATCTTAAAAGCGGGGCAGACCTGATATGTGGCGGCCCCCCCAGAGACGGGCGGACCCAGCAGCCCGGGTTCTATTCCTGCTGGGTGGAACTAGGCTGAGAGGAGAGGAGAGCGCTGGACTCATTTAGCTCAGAGCCGCCGCAACGCCGCCGAGCAGAAGAGGAACAGAGACACAGGAGAGGCAGACAGAGGCAGGCAGCGAGGAAGACAGAACACAGGTTTACAGACGGACTGACGGGCGGGAAGGTAAGATAGACAAACAAACAGGCAGGTAGGTAGGTAGACAGACAGGCAGAGGGGTAGACAGACAGACAGGCAGACAACCTGAGAGACAGACTGAGAGAGAGGCAGAGAGAGTGACAGACCGGCAAAAAGACAGACATACAGACATACAGACAGGCAGTCAGGCAGGCAGGCTGGCTGGCAGGCGGTCAGAGAGACATATACACAGAGAGGGGTGGTGAGTAAGGGAATGGGTCCACATCAGGTCAGTCAGGGGTGAGCTCCTTCGGTAAAACACAAGTTTCCATGTGGGTCTGTGTTCCGCTTTACTCTGGTTCCACCTCTGTGCACACGCATACACACACGTGGACGTTAGGGGTGTGCGGGTGTGTGCGTGTGTGCATTGCGCGTGCCATGTGCCATGGATGGAAGCCATTCATTCTGGTTGGAGAAAAACTGAGACGGAGGAAGTGGGGGTACCACTATGCTGATGTGGCGGGATTCTTCCACACCATCCTTTAACATGTGGTCAGGATCAATAGGCAGAACTCAGAAACAGCAACACGGTAGAGAGAGAGAGAGAGAGAGAGAGAGAGAGAGAGAGAGAGAGAGAGAGAGAGAGAGAGAGAGAGAGAGAGAGAGAGAGAGAGAGAGAGAGAGAAAGAGAGAAAGAGAGAGAGAGAGAGAGAGAGAGAGAGAGAGAGAGAGAGAGAGAGAGAGAGAGAGAGAGAGGGGAGTGGCAGGCTGATGTCTCCGGGGCTTGGTTGAGATTTAAGAGTGTGAGACAAAACAATGGAGAGAGAAAGAATTGGAGAGAGAGGGGAGGGAGGGAGCTGACACAGGAGAAACACATAGCAAGAGGAGATTGAGAGTGAGGTAGAGAAATAGAACCAAGGAGCGTGAGACAGCGATACAGAGAGGGACAGGGAGAGAGAGAGAGAGAGAGAGAGAGAGAGAGAGAGAGAGAGAGAGAGAGAGAGAGAGAGAGAGAGAGAGAGAGAGAGAGAGAGAGAGCACAGGGGCAGCCTGGGCGGGACGATGGCGGTCGAGACTGCAGCGAGGAGAAGGCTGACCACAAATATGCCCGACTGTGGCTGACGGCCTCCTGACCGACTGTTCTCCTCCCTCACCACCACCAGCACCACCACCACCGCTCCACCCCCGCCTCCCTCCGTCTCTACCACCACCACCACCTCTCCACCCCCGCCCCCCCCCTCCCCCCCTCTCCGCACCACCACCACCACCGCTCCACCCCCCCCTCCCCCCCTCTCCGCACCACCACCACCGCTGCTCCAGCGACCCGGAGACACTCTTTCCATTTCACTTCCTCTCCCGTTGCCTCACTGGGAGGAAACACGCTGCAGATGTGTGTGTGCGTGCGCGTGTGTGTTTGTGTGTATGCGGGTTTGTGTGTCTGCGTGCGACTCGAGGGGGCTTGGCAGAAAACGATTTGCGCAATCAGCGTACCGCCATAGTAAAACAGTGGGGGATCGTGCGTGTGTGCGTGTGCGTGTGCGTGCGTGTGCGTGTGTGTGTGTGTGTGTGTGTGTGTGTGTGTGTGTGTGTGTGTGTGTGTGTGTGTGTGTGTGTGTGTGTGTGGGGGCATGTGTGTAATGCAGTTGGAGAGGTGTGAGAGTGCTGGCTAATTTTCCTAACCCCCCACCCACACAAACACACACACACACACCAGCTGAGATCCTTCCATGGAAGATCCTCCTATAGGCACTCACCTCTAGCTCGGCATCCTGGCTACAGCCTGGAACCAGAGGCTGTGAGCCGCTAGATAGACCTTCAGAGGAGCAGCCTGCAGCTGTAGCCATATATAATCATGAAACATTCAGCCGACACAAACAGGACTCATAACTCAGGTGGTTGTGTCTTTGTGTTTGTGTGTGTGGTTTTTTTGTGTTTCCTTGTCTGCATACGCCAGTGCATGGGGGAGGATGTGTGTGCTGTGTGTACGTGTTTGTGTGTGTGTGTGTGTGTGTGTGTGTGTGTGTGTGTGTGTGTGTGTGTGTGTGTGTGTGTGTGTGTGTGTGTGTGTGCATGTTGCTGAGCATGTGTGTTGTGTGTGTGTGTGTGTGTGTGTGTGTGTGTGTGTGGGGGGGGTGGGGGTGGGGGGGGTTACTGTTTCCCTGTGCATGTGCCAGTGTGTTTTGCTGTGCATGTGTGTTGTGTTGTGTGTGTGTGTGTGTTTGTGTGGGTCTGGATGTGTGTGTGTGTTGTTGTTCATTGCATTGTGACAGATGAACGAGAGTCCCTTTAAAGTTGGAGCAGAGGGAGCGTTTATGGAAAGCGATCCCTCTCCTCTCCGCAGACCTCCTGGAGTTCTGACCGGTCTGCCGAGTTAAAGTCCCCCCCTGACAGTATACTTGTTTACCTCCGACTTTTTTCATGCGAAAGTTTGTTTTCAAATTGTCATCATTCTTTTTGGTCAATGGGGTGTTATTTCTCCAAAGCTGGCGTTGAGCCCTCAGTGATTCCCATGTATCAGCAGAAAAGCCGTTTTTTACGGTAGTTAATGGTAGTGAGGAGAGCCCCCTGAACAGTAGAGCCGGATAAACCTATGAGTCGTGAATAAAACACCAAGCACCGCCAAGCCTGTGTGTGAGATGACAGCACGTGAGAGAGAGACAGAGAGCGGGAGAGAGACATAGAGAGAGACAGATAGAGAGTGAGAGAGAAAGAGAGACAGAGACAGAGAGAGAGAGAGAGAGAGAGAGAGAGAGAGAGAGAGAGAGAGAGAGAGAGAGAGAGAGAGAGAGAGAGACCAAGAGAGAGACCAAGAGAGAGACCAAGAGAGAGAGAGAGCTATAGGGAAGAGGAGCAGCAGAGCACAGCCGAGTTATTCCTGACGAAATGGAATGGGATGAGCTGGGGGTTGGGGGGAGCGATCAAAACCAGAGTCTTTGGGGAACACTGAATAGCAATTGGAGGAGGAGTGTGGCTGGAGGTCTGAGTGCTACTGGGACGGCTAATGGGAGGATACTTCTTTAGGGTGAACTGTTTGAGAGCGGCCGACATAATACCTCGCGCTAGTTAGCGCTACCGGGAAATGCTGCTAACATTTTCCGCGGTTCGCTGACCTTCCAGAAAACATGTGGTTTAGTATTTTGCCTTTAAGGCAGACATAAAGGCCTTATAGTGTAATGTTTTTGCAGCGATACAAATAGTAATATTTTAACCAGAACCCTGTGGAAAGACACGGTTACAGACTGGATCTCTGGTTTGCAATAATATCTGTAAGGGGACAACCATGTACGTGTCTTCGCACATGTGTGTGCATTTGTTTGTTTGTGTGTGTGTGCACGTGCAATTGTCTTTGTTTGTGCGTGCGTGTGTGCCAACACGGGCCAGTCATAGCACATGTGAAATCAAATCAAATCCCATGGGTAATCCCATGGCTCTTTACATAACAGCATGAAGGATTAATGTCATTATACACTGCATCTGAATGAGGGGCCATTGCTTCCTCCCTCTCTGTGTCCTCTTCCTTCCTTTCAACATGATTATATGTAATGGAGAATACCCAGGAATCCCCTTAAGGGAACACTGAACATATCCTAACCACATAATTAACACACAGTCGAGGCATGCTTCACCAGATTATCTTTCGCTAAATGACTCTTATTTACATACACACCCTGGGGCTCCACGGGGGAACAAAGAGGGTTGAGCTAAACTATGTGCTTCTCAAAAGAGCCGTGCCACCAATTCTCTGTTTCATGTCCCCGCTCCTGATTGTCCATTTTGTTCATTTTTATATGCCTTCTTTTTTTTTTGTTGTATAAGCTTGTTTGTCTTAGCTTTCCTAAAGGAGCTTTATTGTGCCTTTGTGAGCAGGGCAGAGAAGGCAATCAGTCACAGGACCGTGACTTAAAAGACAGAGCCAAGCAGACGTAAGACAGAAGCAGACAATTTGATGCTGCTGGTCACAATGGCAAGAAGACACTGCTCATGTCGGGCCGTGTCTGGTACCCAGCAGAGTAAAACGACGACAGAGGGAGACACAGAAGCCATTTGGCCTGGTCTACTTCGCCTTCTGACAGCATATTCATATTATACAGATTTATAGTCAACTTCGCAGGATCGATCACAATTTCCCTCAGTCACAAACGCTGCGTTTGTTCCCAAACGCTCTGACTGAGTGAGTCTGTCAGCCCGCTCTAAAAGGACTGGCTACCATGTATGGT
>NC_082388.1:11059168-11109168 GCF_031168955.1 Gadus macrocephalus
AGAGCGGGACTCATGCTGCCGGAGAGCGTCTGCACCTCATCCGAACTGCTGCAGCCCTCGATCTCGCATCCATCGCTCTCCACACACATCTTCTTGCACGAAAGATCCAGTGCAAAGGAGGACGAGACAAACAGGGGCAGAAGGGAAAATAAAACGTGTAACAGCGGAAAAAAAGAGCGAAAAAAGATCCGACGTGGAGTGCTTGTGGTGTGTGGCGTTGAAATTATTGGCTGGAGTGTTTCAACGCGAGACGCACTCCTTGGGTCATGTCTTTAGTAGTGCAGCGACGGGCAATGCGCTCCTTAGTGATTTTTCTATGAGGCTTGAAGTGCTAGTGTGGTGGGCGTGCCGTCGAGGCTCCGCCCCTAAGGCCAACAGCCAATGATTGGTGGAAGCACCTGATTCTGTACAGAATGCGGGGAATTGCAACTTGAGTGCGTTGACATCTCAGGTATGTTGCTGGTGACTTCTGCCGTCTTGTCTGCGATAGCATTTTTCTCACATGGTGATGCTCCAAGAGATAAGCTAAGTAGTCTCACTATGAGTGAAATAATTATTTGCGCTCAGAATAATAGTAATGGCCTACTAACAATAGGCTATAAATAATAGTAATTAGAATATCTACTTGCCAAATACTATTTATAATAATTCAAATAATAATTTGTGTGGTTGCAAAGCAAGCCACTTTAATGTTTTTATAGTTATGATTATCGTAACAATTTATTATCATTTAGCATCTCGGTTCTTTCAACTGACTTGTTGAGCAATTCCTCCTTTCTACCTTTTCTCTTTTGATTTCATACTTTTATGCGGACAAAAACGTACCTAGTTACCTGTATTTTTCCATTTTCTGTTGGCCTATCTATCTGATTAAATGGCCAATCAACGGCATAGCCAGCCCAACTCTATGTGGACCATAGTCACAGCCTCCTGGGGATGTGTGCATGTAAGTAGGTCAAACGCACGGCAACTAATGGTGTAAATCTCCTGCATGTCTTCAATCTGGCACACAGGTAGAGCTGGCTCCACACTGGGAATTCCATTTCTAGAGGTCAGGGATGTGTACTTCTCACACAGAGACACACACACAGATACACATACACACACACACACACACACACACACACACACACACACACACACACACACACACACACACACGCTGGAGTGTCTGAATGCGTTCACGTACTTGTTTGCACCTGCATGTGTGTATATGTTTCCATGCCTGTGTGCTGCATATGTGTGTGTGTGTGTGTGTGTGTGTGTGTGTGTGTGTGTGTGTGTGTGTGTGTGTGTGTGTGTGTGTGTGTGTGTGTGTGTGTGTGTGTGTACATGTGTGTGTGTGTGTGTCTACCTTGTGTCTGAAACTCTGGGACCATGTTAGGAACAGCTGACTTAATCAGGAGTATCTTAAAGAGAAACTTAAATGTAAAAATGGAGAGTATTGTCACCACGGTGCATGAGGAGGACATGTTGGTGCCTCGAGACATTGTGGAAGGAGACTATGAGGAAGGTGAGTGCCATGCCGGCGGAACTCCCTTGGGGACTCCCTGCTGGGGGTTGAGGAGCCATACAGAAGGACCCATTAGGCAGTGCCGGAGGGGGGGCGCAGGACAGCACAGCGCTAGCTAGCCGGCTAACTAGGGTTGAACTTGGTTGGGAGCTGAGAAGGGACCAACAGTCGATAAGCCTTTTGGTTCTCTCTAACGACCGTGGTCGTCCAAAGCCTGCGTGGCACACGGTGTTCTGGTCCGTCTTCTGCTTGGACACCATCAGCCTAACTACCAGCCCCGCCGGGCAGGAACATCAAAGCCGAGACAGCAGACACCCACGCCAGAAGACCTGGTAACAAATCATTGGTGTTCTTATCTCAAAGCGTATATCCATCAGGTAAACACGCTTCTTTGGAAGGCCGTGCAGGAGAGATAGGAGCGTTGGAGATTGGAGAGGGGGGAGGAGGAGGAGGAGGAGGCAGGCTTCTTCGATCCAGGCACCGATTGGGGAGTTCCTCTGGCTCTGGCTCCTTCAGCTCTTGGCAATGCTGTGGTGGATCTCAGGGAGCAGGGCTGAAAAGGCTTCGGCACTCACTGAACCGAAACTGTGTTCACTCAGGTCCAGGTGGTGACACGTGGAGACCCCTTCTTGTTGCGGGGGTTCGTTTTTCATTTGGTGTATTTCCCTAACAGCCTGATAAAAGCTTGTATTTCCTTCATCGCACACAGGAGTACTCTGGTACATATCTATACATCAAATGGGTAACCCGTAACATCGAGTGGAATCCATATCTTTCAAAGTTGGGTTGAAACAAAGCAAACAGAGTGCTTGGGCGAGAGGCTCATGGGAAACCGTGACGACGCATCAGTAAAGGGAGTCGTAACTATTGAGACGGAACAACTCGACGATACACGTTTTGGATTTCAACCTTTATTTATCCAGACATGTGAGTTTCTATCTGAACTGACCAAAAGGACAAAAACAACAACAAAAGAACATGTCATATTTGGTAACCGGAGTGTAGTAAGGAACATAGAGCGTTCTAAGTCTTCAAGGAGTCCTTTGAACACATCAGGGGAGACTAGATTACTCGGTTGTAAGTCTTCTTGCCTGATGCCAGGATCGTGGGTCTGCATAAGGAATTGCTTTCTTAACCAGCTCAGTCCTGACCAGGGGAAACCAGGCCGTTAAGAGCTGGGAACCCTCCTTGGGATGTTCTGTGGAGGATCAGGGGTGCTAAGACAGTGGAAGTCCGCTCCCTCACTCTCTCCCTATTACCCAGGGTGCTCCCCTCTAAACCCCTAACCTCCCCGCCTCTCTCTTTTCTCTCAGATGTTTTTGCGATGCTGGTCATGTCTTGGGGATCATGTTTGTTTTGTTTTTTTGGGGGGGGGGGGGAGTGGAGGGGGTGTCTCTGTCTGCCCGCTGGCATAGCTCTGCTGTGTGCCTTTGAGCCGTGGAGTCACACACACACACACACACATGCCGAACACACAAACGCACACACACGCACGCACGCACACACATGTAGACACACACACTTACACATGCATACACACCCACGCACACACATGTACACACACACACACACACATACACACATGTAGGCAAACAGTAACACGCGCATACACACGCACACAGACATGCAACACGTACACAAACATTCACACACACACATACCCATGTAGACACACAGTAACATGCAAACACACACAATCATACACACAACACACACACACACCCCTGCCTTCCTTCCTGTCTGCGCTCGGCGGAGGCCAAGGGGCTTGCGTGCAGGATGGGAGATAACCTCCCCTTAATCGCAGAATCCCAGTGCGTCTGTCGGGCTGATAAGCTGGACTCCCTCTGCATGCTAACGTGGGTCTGTCCTCAAAAGTTTACATCCCTGCCCCCCCAACACCACCACCACCACCACCACCACCACCACCACCAACCCCCAACCCTTCTCTTTCCTTGGGAGAAACTCGTATCGGAGCCTCAGGCGATGCTGAGCCAGTGTGTTTCATAAGACCGCCGTCTCCGCGGGCTGTACCCTGAACAAACATTCACAGTCAATGCGGTCGGCTTCGGATCAATCCAATCCCTCCATTGTCCACAATCTCAAACTCAGGTGTGGCTGTTGGTCAGTGAAGTCCCTCGCTATTATGTTCTGTTTATCGTTATTATTAAATGACATGTGATTAATAATTTAGTTGTGAATGAAACCTGGAGAGCCAATCAGGGGACTGACTGGTAAACGTTGACACGTGACGCCTCCGAAACATGTGTGACACACATGTTGATGTCCTCTCCAGCACACACAACATGTATGAACTTTCCCTGCCCTATTGAACAGAGGTTCCTGCACAGACCAACGGCTTCACTCAAGCTACTGTGTACATTTATCATTTCTATGCCAGAGAACAGACGTTTCGGTCCCCTTGAGTCAACATGTTTTCCTATATGGTCCTTAAGGATTATCTGAATGTGCCTTGACCCTCCCCGGGTCTGTCCCTGAGTCCACACCAAACCGGCTATGGAAGTTCCTGTCGGCCGCGGCTGGGGCTGTGCGTCTGACATGGACAAAAGTCTATCTATGGGGAAACATGTTTTCGCACTGATAGCGAGTGAAGCTGTCAATTCAGCTCTGTTTGGCTATGAGGCCTGGCGACCAGATAGGAGCTGAGCCGCAGAACACGACCGCAACCCCCCCGGCGCCCCGTTAGATCTCAGAGAGCCAAGGGGGCTGATTTAACTAAAGACCTCCACATTAAGAACTGATACGACCGCTACGGGCCTTCTTATGGCCGCACTCTCATTTGTGGTTGACACCAGGGATTGCATCGTGGAGCTGACCCCTCCATTTCCACATCCAGCCCCGAGCAAACGGGTCTTACTCTCCGCCACGGCTCTCTATTCTTGGAAAGGGGAAACGTAACGTCGGACCCATTTTTCTATTTTCAATTCCTGGTTGTGTCAATGACAAAACCGATGGGTCGAGGAGGAGTTGTGGGCGCGCCTGTGGCTAACCGGGCAGAGCGTGGACCATTAAGGCTTAGTCCTGATTGCAGCGACCTGGGTTTGATTCCGGCCCGTGATCCTTTGCTGCATGTCCTGCCCTCTCTCTCTCTCGCACCGTCCTGTCTATCACACACCTAATGCTTTATAATAAAGCACAAAAATGCAAAGATTAAAAAAAACAGGAAGTGGTACAAGCAGTCAGACAGGTCACGGAAGAGTGAGAAACGTAATAGGAAGCAGGAGGTGGCAGTGATTACTACAGTTGGGTCGTCACCTAAAAACATCCCCCCCCAAACGAGAGGACATTTTTTGCTGTCAAAATACTATTCCACCGAGGTAGCGCGATGGCAAGATGAGGAAGGCTTATCTCTGCACGTCGTCTTGGTCGTCATCATCATCATCATCATCATCATCATCATCATCATCATCATCTCGTTCTCCGCCGACAGACCACCCCTATGTCCGCCGCCGGCATGCGTCTGCTGTCGCAGGGGGCTGCAGCCGTCTGGCCTGCGGTCAAGCTAGCAGTGTGGGCCTTCTGCCAGCCTGACCTCCTCCCTGTGATCACCCGCGACCCCTGACCCCTCAGCTGACTCCTCAGCAGTCTGTCTGACTGAAGCCAAGAACCGAAGTGTCCTTCCTTACACGCTTACACACACACACGCTTACACACACACACACACACACACACACACACACACACACACACACACACACACACACACACACACACACACACACACAAGCACACACGCACACACCAGCCCCATTTCACCACCATGTGGCTCTTCTCTCCTCTAAGTAAGGGAAGATATTTGCATATTTTATCTCTCATTTTGATATCCTTGTATTTTACTGCCCCGATATATCAGAACAAAGCCCTACTATATGCAAACAGGCTAGGTATACATAATGAGGATAAGAAAATGTAAATCATTTTTTTGCATTAAACCAACTCACTGACCCGTGGAAAAATAACTACCCAATAAGAGCGTCGTTGCGAGCCGACCCAGAGCTGTGGCGAGATGGAGACCGGAGGACTGAAGAGTGCGGTCGGTGCGCTCTGAGGATCTTTCACACGTTGTCGCAGGTAGCGGGAGGAAGAGCCTGTGGGAGTCAGCGGGGACTAAATATAGGCTTCAGGGTCCACAGACAACCTCTTTCATCTACCTGTCTCATTATTCATCCCCAGGACGCCCAGGACGCCGGACCCGTCGTTTGGGTGGGGTCATCCGTCTCAAGAGTATCTGTCTGGGAGCAGAGAGCAAGGGCTCCCTGTGCTTTAACCCTCACCGTCACAGAGAACCATAAATACCCGGGCGCTAGAGCGCAGGTGAAAGCAATAGCATGGAGTCCCCACCATTGTGTCGTTAACATGAAGAGAAATGGCTCGCTACTTCTATTTGTGTCCTCGGTGTCCCCTGGAGGCCAACTTGAGAGACCCTACCTGCTCTCAGTGATCTGTGGCTCACCGTCCCTCTGGATCAAAGGTGTGTCACGGAACAGTAATGGGGTTCTCGGTGAAAGGACGTCAGGGCGGGGATGGACTGTAAACGGCTACAGGAGGACACAGAGATGTTTTTCCCAGTGAAGTGTCCGCGCGGTGGCAGGGATCTGTATTTATAGATGGGATGGATCTTTGTAATTACTCTGGCTTTCCTCTGTGAGCCGCCGGCCCCTCCTCCTCCTCACAGTCCCCGTGACCACCGGTCCTCCTAAACAGGAATGCTAAATACATGGACCCAAAGCGCACACATGCCATTATGGGCCTAACCTCAGCCTGGGCTGCACACTTCCGCTGTATTTCACATGGGGCCGTGAATAAGGCTCACGGCGCAGTGGGAAAGGGTCTGGGAGCCCTGCAGCTTTTCACCAGAGCCTCTGCTGGTTTTTTAGTTACATTCATGCTTTTTTTTGGGTCTTTCTCTGGTACGGAAGTGCATGTTAAATATGCATTTTGACGGATGTGGATTGTATGCGTAAATGGTGTTGTCATATGTCGTCATAGTCCTAACAATAAACGGCTTTCCTGACCGTTCCAATTCACCAACCACTCTAGATTATCCACTTGCATTTCTATTGGTAATGTTAGCCACGCAAACTTTAACGACAAATGTATTCATCAAAATAAATGTATATTTGCTCATCTGCATTTTTTTCCGATATTCTATATATTATTTCGATATTCTATATATTATTCTATATATTAATTTCTAATAAAGACACATGGTTCTGCATCCAATAGTAACAATTCTAAAGAATACTAATAGTATTCATCGTTTGTTACATTCATAACATGTTTGCGTCTTGTCACAACCTATTACATATCATGTTTGTTATGCGTTACTGTCGAGCCCGTGAGTGGACAGAGCTGTCCCTCTATCAGGGGAAACACACACAGCCGGGCTCTTCTGGTAGAAGCCTGCTGAATTCCAGAGAATCACACAAGCACTGGTGAATATGATGTCACCGGGCTGACGGGGGCCTCTGACAGCGAGGGTGGGGGCGGGCGTGAGGGGCACTTGACGTCACACGCGATCCACCTGCTGGGGGCTGATAAGGACGGCGTGTGCCACTTCACGGCCACAGATGTGGTTTGATGCCCCCCAGCCGGCCTCGTAGGAGGGGGTGCGGGCGAATACGGGACAGATACACCGTGCCCACTTCTGCGTCATTCTACTGTCATCGCAACACACACCCCCTACACACCCCCCCTGAACACACACACACACACACACACACACACACACAAAGACACACACACACACACACGTGCACAAGTCCTCCACTGCTGACATTACACAGCAGGCGTCGTTATCGTGGTTACTGTGTGTGTGCGTGTGCGTGTGCGTGCGTGCGTGCGTGCGTGTGTGTGTGTCTGTGTGTGCGTGGATGTGTCCAAAGAGTGGCCCTACGCTCCACGTCGGAATGTTCCAGTGTTTCTGAGTAAACACCCAGCACATCCGCTACTGCTCCCTGCTCTGCCACCACCTCCCACCATCAGCCCCCCCCCCCCCCCCCCCCCCCTCCAGCCCACCGGCCCCTGGCTCTATCGGCCCCCCCAGCTCCAGCATTGATCGTCCCAGACAATTTATTAGGCATTGTGGCAGCTTCCTGTAAGGCCGGGGTCAACAGGGGGAAGCCGGCGAGGTATGCTGATAAAGTGGGCCGAACCACGGTTCTCACAATACCTATTGTGTTTTAATGGCAGGTTCAAACTGTCGCAGGGCCAGTGTTTTTCCGCACATACCTTTTGGCATACGTGGTTGTTCCTTTTTTGCGCACGCTTTTCACTTACTGTCCTCGGCGGGCTCGCTTCATCTACGATGAGGCGATTTCCTCGTAGTCACGGTTCCGCCATGACAAGAGCGTCGACGCAGCTTCTGGGAAGGGAGGAACCCGCTCTCTTCCACCCCTTGAAACGCCTTAACCGCGTTGGGCCTGAAGGTTAAGGAACAGATACAATGGAAGCGCCATACTTTATTTTTTGGTGAATATCACTACAAATATTAATTTATATTCAGTTAATATTTAGTTATAGTACTGAGTTGTGCAGCATCTTATGCTAGCTATCTCTGTTGTATACAGGGAATGGGTTAACCTAGCGATTGTTAGTGCTTTGCACTTGGCTCTATGAACATCCTTACTGTACCGACAGCATATTGTTTCACCTTCTTCTGACAAATGTACGTGTTGTAAATCGCTTTGGATAAAAGTGTCAATGCAAAGGTAAATGTCATCACAAATAAAACAACAAAGGTTTTTCTCCTCACTGATTGGATGAGCCTTGACCCCAGGGTTGGCTTGACCTTGTGCGTGACCTTGACTGGAGGTTTAAACCGCCAGCGCCGTGCAGTCAAACCGTCTCCAGGGAGATATGTGACGCGCTAATAGGAGGATTAACCAAGGGGCCCCAGACTCTCCATAACTGCTTTTTTTCTGACCGTTTTGACAGTGATTGACACTGTGACGTTTGGGTATCTCAATACATGACACGTGTGTCAGACTGTAAGCCTGAGACTTGACAACAGCTTGAGATGAGCAAAGGCTAAACCTATCGTATTCCATGAACTCATCTGAGGTTGAAGAAGTCCAGTTGCAGAGTCGCTTCAGGGCTAATTCTATACAGGCCGATGCTAATAGTGCTAATACTCAAAGAGGACACTGCATGAATACGTGAATTATGAGATATGGTTTTAAACAGATAAACGAGCAGTTACTTTTCACTTAAATTAGCCAAATTGTGAATATATTGATACAGGTTTATTCTACTAATTTAAGGGCCATTAAATGATTGAAGATATTGATCCAGGCCTAGCCTACTTCTTAAGGATTTTAACCTCGCACAGAAAGCTGATCAGAAAGAAGGATATGTGCAAATGGAAAACGTAAATTAACTTCTTACTCATAAACAAATACTTTTTGTTTTGTTTTTCCAAAGAATTTGTCAAAGTGCAACTTAATAAATTAACCCAGGGCTTTGGTCTGCACAACATTGCTTTGTTTGGCTCTGGTGTACAACTCAGGTCAAGCCAGAGAACACCATTAACCGCATGTGGTGTGCAGCTTGCCTTGACAGGTGAGAAATGGTGGTGCTTTCTCGTCTGCTCCAGAGTTCTTCCCCAGCAGTAAACAACCGATATTTCCACACTCGTCCTCCCAGATGATAAGACATCTTTAGACACTCCACCCGAGGCCCTCGGAGATAGGCATGATGCTTTGATATCGGAGGCTTTTTAAACTAAATGGCGCCATCTAGTGGAAAACCTGGTCCAATTTGGACAGGTTTCAGGATACGTAAGGATAAAACCACACAACCTAATACTCTTCGAGAAGGACTAGGTTTGAAGGATTAAGGCTTTATTACCACTAGTATAAGGTAACAACAAAACACGAGGTGGCTTGCAAAGAACTCCTGAACAGTCATCAGGTACCGAGTTATGGTGTGCTCTAGATGCCTTGTGTACCAGCCTTACGACTTGTGACGTAATTTCCTGTCTCGTAGCACTGGAATAAAGTAGCAATCAAGTGTGTAAGAGCATTTAAAATCAACAAAATTGGCTGCACCCGTGAAGAGATGTATTTTCTTTGTATTTGTACCAACCAATGCAAAGAAATTGGTAAAAAAAATGTTGACCAATTGCTACTTTATTCCGGTCGCCAATTTATGCATTGCACTGTCTTGCTGTGCGTGCCGTGCAATACAATGTAAAGTTCTGTTGTTTGTTTTCGAGCTGGTTTGCTAAAGAGGCTAATGTAGCTAACAATAAACAACAACAAATTTCATGACGCAATCACAATGTCGAACGGGAACGCTATAAGTGCTCCGAGACAGAAAATGACGTCAACTCGGAAGGCTGGTGTCCGAGGCACCTGAATCACACCATTACAGTTTTTTCCTATCGTTTTCGGTCATGTACCCATACTATGGTCACTTTTCCCTATCACTTAACACACTGGGCTTTAGAGACACACACCTCTGCATATCTGTTAACCTTTGGTGCAAAATGCACTACAACAACCACACCACAAACAATGCTGCCATAACTTAACACATGTTTCCTCTCAGAACACTATGACCTAAAAAACACTAACATCTTGAAGCATTGCCAATTGCATATATAAAATGTTGCTGTGTCCTCCAGTTTGGCATAGATTTCCTGTAGTGTTGCATTGAAAAAAAAGAGAAAAAACACAGACAAACACTTCTTTGGACTACAGTAATAAAGTTTGCAATATTACAGTATGACAATCCAAGAGTGTTCATATGTCGGTTTACCTCCCACAAAAGATGTCACAATTGAGTGTGGTAAATGTACTGTAATTGTAAATACAGTAAATACTGTAAGTGTTTTATGAGAAACTGAGAATAACAATTTTCAGTTTTTGTAATGCAAATTACATACAGTAAGTACGTAATATATGATCCAGAAACAAATCACAAACACAACAGTCAGAATGCTGTAAATACTGTATAGTACCTGTTAGTTTGTGTGAAAACCCTCACGATTGATGCCACCGTTGATCTTGGCAAGTTCAGCTGAACCCTCAGACCAGCTTCCCTCATGGACAGACCATGATTGATTACATGGTCGATGACAGTTGCTCTGATTTCATCAGATACAACTGTCCTTGCTGCTGCTGCTCCTCTCCCTCTCCCTCTTCCTCTACCTCTACCTCTTCCTCTTCCTCCTACTCCACCTTCACCTCCACCTCCACCTCTTCCTCTTCCTCTTCCTCCTACTCCACCTTCACCTCCACCTTCACCTCCACCTTCACCTCTTTCTCTTCCTCTGCCTCTGCCTCTTGCTCTTGCTGCATCCATTTTCCTATACCAACTACGTAAAGAAGTCCAAAGCAAATGCCAAAGAAGGCCCTTTTTCAACGAGGCACAAATTACATGTAAAACACCTGAGCAGGTCTTTAGCTGAGTAGGTCTTTAGCTGAAATGACCACCAGGTGTTTTGCATTGCAAAACTTATCCTCTGTGTTTTGTACAGATCATTGTATGTAGTGTTGCTTTTACGTAAAAAAAAGTAATTCCATGCCAATTCACCAAGAACTATGGTGCACAGGGGGAAAAAAATCTAAATTACTGTAAAATAAAATAAATAAACTATAAACGAAATATTTTTTCTTATTCAAACATGTAACTTAATTTGTCTGTCCAAATGCAGCATCTTTCCATCTACAGTGATCTAAATTACTGATAAGTTAGGTTTTGAACAGAAAGTACACTGTTTTGAACAGAGTGTCTAAACATTGGTAAAATATGCTGTAGTTCCACAGCGTTTTGCCGGTAGTGAACATTGACTGGGGCAGGTATCCATGAAATTTGGAAGAAGGCGTCATTGCCAGCATTTGTATCTTAGCATAGGGGCAAGTAACCACAGTTTGGTTCACATGGTCTACTGGTATGCTCACTGTGTGAAGTGTTTAGGGAATGTGAACATGGTTTAGGTAAATTGCCTAAAACGATAGGAAAAAACTGTAAGCTCGGAGGAAAATGCTTTGAACAAAAAAGTGTGATTCGGAAAATGCATAAATTATATCGAAACTCGGTTTGTAGGCTATATTATTGAAGACACAAGTGTGTTGATTTGTCAAATGTTTGATCAAAGGTTAGCGGTTAAAATGTACCAAGTTACAATATACAATTGTATATTGTATGTTGCCAATTGAAAGGGATTTCTATACATTCTAGCCACAAAGTCAGGTACGCCTACTGAGACAAATCGACAGACTTCTTTGCTGTGTAGATTCCTAAACTGTCTTGCCGTCAAGACCACTTCACACATTTGTATTGCAATTTAACTTGGTCTCTCGTCTGGCCCATCCTAAAAGGCATTTTTACACTGCCCAGCCGGTACAGCGGCAGCGGCTTGGCACACCCTGCTATTTGACTGTCTTGCCGGTGTAAAACCGAGGGGGTATATTCCGCCTTCGTCAAGAAGACGGCTTTCTTGGTTAATTGGAATAGGCGGGGCTACGCATGGAGAGTAGACCTGAATAATTTGCATACTTTGCATACAAACAACATTAACTATTTACAAGTTAAAAAACGCCAACATATTCTTTATTTTGGTGACCACACACAAGTTCGGCTGCTGCGTTCTCGTAGATCGCACCATCTTCCCCCCGCCTTCGTTAAATGCGACTAAATCACCTTCTCTCCTATGATGGTCAGCAGCTCGCGGATTTCACCGTCTCTCCGAACTACGGTTGCGGTCGCTGCGTTGTCTCTGTTGCAGAGAAAACGCAGCGACACCTCTACCCAAGTCCTGCCCCTTTTACCGGGATGCGTCTAATCGCATTTACATGAAAATGAAACCCCCAATATGTGTAGGATTCGAGAGGGTAAATTCGGGTGCGAAATTAAGCCAGTATATTACGTGGGCAGTGTAAACGCGCGGACCATGCCCAGAAAAGGGCGGGTATAGGACGGGCATATTTGACAGTGTAAAAAACGACTGAACCCTCCACGATGGTCACTCCCTCTCACCTTTGTTTCCTTTGTTTTTAGCAGAGGTGGTTTGCTGCACGGTCCTGGTTTGCATACCCAGTGCTAGGCTTAAATAATATACAGAGGAAATAACATAGAGTGGGGCATCAGTGCTGTTTGACTGGAACTGAGTAGTTTATTAAACACGTGCGTAGTTGAACTTGCCTCTAGGCCACTTGCTCATTCAGGGACATTTCATTGGCTGCCGCTGAATACACAATACTTATGGTGCTGTGGAGGCCATATATTTAACAATTATTCACCGAAGGCGAAGTGAATAGTGGGCTATTCTTCCCCACTATTCAAGGAGCCTGAGGTGAATAATTGTTTTATATATACTACATGTGAACACTCCAAAAATAAACAAGATCTAATATCATGCAATGAAAACAATATCCCGAGTTTGAGATCTCAATCATGGGATATTGCCCAATATCCTGACATAGCTTCATCATGCGCATTAATTGACATACATGGTTAGTTTCCAAACATGAACTTAGTTTGTAAACTTAATCAACTTAAACTGTGTTGCAGGTTTTGTCATCACATCTGCTACCATCAAATCTGTCTTGTTGTGCAAAACTTCAAACTTATCTTCCCATCACCCACAGTTCACCTCACAAAACGATATTTTATGTCAACATGCTTACTCCTCTGTCTGTTCACAGGATTTTTTGCTAGCGCTATTGTACCTTGGTTATCCTCATAAACATTAGGCTCTGGGTATTGATGTCTGTAAATGCCCACTAACAGCTGAACTAGGTACAAAACCTCTTCCGTAGTAGACGCTAACGCCATGTACTCCACCTCACAGTGGGCTGCATTTTGGTTTTCCATGAGATCAAAGGTCCATTTTCAGATAAGCTTACACAACACCCTGTGGTACTGCGTCTGTCATTTGTGTTTGGATTTTGCACTAAGTTGTTTTTACTGAAAAACTTGTGCAGTACCTTGTTCCAATTTCCGCCAGATTGTTTTAGTCCATACAGCGACTTCTTCAGCTTGCATACCAACTTTGTATCTGTGCCAGATTTCACCTCATAACCTTCCGGCTGTTCCATATAAATGTCAAAATATATTGGTGCATGTAGGTAGGCTGTCTTGACATCCATCTGACGTAAGATCAAGTTTTCTTGCATTTTGCATCAAGACTCTGATACTATTCAGGTTAGCAGTAGGAGAAAGTCTCATAATCCACACCAACCCTCTGACTGTATCTTTTGGCTACATAGCGTGCCTTGCATTTTTCTGATTCATCTGGATTGATTTTAATAGGATAAACCCATCTACCCTCCACTCCTTTCTTGTCCTCTGGCAAGTGTGTTAGGGTAAATGTTTCATTTTCTTTCAATGATTGTATCTCCTCATCCATCGCATTAACCCATTATTTTGAGTGATGTGAGGTTACAGCTTCTCTGAATGTAAGTGTATGTTAGTCACTACTCTGTAACAATAATCTCTTAGTGAGTACTTGATCATCACTCTCATTATCGCCTGACACATATTCACTCAAGTAATCTGGTTTCTTCCTCTCTCTTGAAGGGTAACGCTTGTGCTGAAGTGTCTGTGTCTGGCTGTGTACTTCAGGCATAGTAACTGGCACGTTGTCCTGTGTATGGGCTCGACTCACATCAGTATTTTTCCTGGCATAGTAAGTTCTATTCTGCAGCTCAGAATCATCATTGACAGCTGCCATGTCAGTCGCTGTGTCTGCCGCTCTGTGTTTGTTTGGTTGACAAACTTCACCAGTCTATGCTTCTGCACTTTTCAACCAATATAGGCTGAACTGTTCTTGTCATAGCAGACAAAAAATCACTTTTCACACCTTGAGTCTAATTTTCTTGTCCTGTTTGTGAGTATAGCACTCTGAACCAAACTAATGCATCCTGGTCAAGGTTGTTTCCCTTTCAGCCGTAAGTAAGGGTCTGCTTTGTGCAGTCCGTTCCTCACTATAGCAGCTGTCTGGACTGCATAGGTTCACAGCTCTTTCGGCAGCTTGGTGAACTCGCCTCTATGTCACATGCTCATTCAGGGACATCCCATTGGCTAAATACTTATGGTGACTATGGAGCACAAATTTGTATACAGTCAAAATTTGTATTAACCCACGATGTGAAAGAATCATGGTCACTCATTGTCCCACTGAATGTATGCGCTTCGCATGATCAAGTTATTCTTCATCACACAGACGAATCAAAAGTTGGAAAGCGTTAAAAAATAAAAAAAATACAGCAGTCATTTCAACCGATACAAGATAGAGGTGTCAATCAAAGCGTCCCCTTGCTCCGTGTCAAAGCACCTCATTGCCTCTGTGCTTGAGCATGTGCCTAGCCAAATGGCTAGGGTCGCCGAAGCTGGCGTTGCACTGCAGACACACGCAGGGCTTCTCCCCGGAGTGAGTCCTGATGTGGATCTTCAGCTGAGAGCTTACGCTGAAGCTCTTCATGCATTGGTTACACCTGTAGGGCTTCTCCCCGGAGTGAATCCTCAAGTGGACCTTCAGGTGAGAGCTGGTACCGAAGCTCTTCATGCATTGGTCACACCTGTAGGACTTCACCTGTAGGGAGTGAGTGCTCATGTGGCGCTTCAGGTGGGAGCTCCGTCCGAAGCGCTTCATGCATTGGTCACAGCTGTAGGGCTTCTCCCCCGAGTGAGTCCTCATGTGGGCCTTCAGATTGGCTTTCTTTTGGAAGCGCTTCGTGCATTGGTAGCACCCGTATGGCTTCTCGCCGGTGTGGGTAATCATTGGGATGGTCTTCTTGGTATTGTCGGGAAAACCCTTGCCAAACAAGACACAGGGCCGGCCCTTGCGGCCGCTCCGATGCTCAGTCAGCTCCTCAAGGTGGACGAGCCACTCGCCGCGCTCCAGGCTCTTGGCCACGCTGTGGTCCGCAGGGAGCGAGTTTCGGGCCTCAAGATCGGACGCGCTGAACAGGGTGTCATGGCCGTCCACCGCCAGTGGGCCCTCCCCTTTTCCAGCGACGCTCAGGATCCGCAGCTCCTCGCTGTGACTTGACATGTGGGAGGAGCCAGGGGCGTCCACATGCAGACTATCCGAGGTGGCGCCGCGCTTTGTGCTGCGGTCTTCAAAGTCATCGCAGTCTTCTGCAGAGAGGAAAACAAAGACAGAGAAAAAGTAATTTTATTATTCATTATTTGCACAAAGGGATACAGGAGGTACTTTGAAAACCCTTGTGTATTGGGAGAATTATATTTTGACATTCTTTCTTTCTAACTTCTATTTGTTGATGATCAGCTGTGATGGCATCGCTACGTCTACCCCTTTTAAGGATGTGGGGAGGTCATAAAGAGACAACCCAGGTCAGAGCTGATCTCAGCATTCCTGACACCTGTCTGCCATGAAGAAGATGTACTCATTCTACTATAAACTGTATAAGTAGGCTTTTTAGCAGAGGTAGAATCGAGTACATTCTCAGTTGATCCAGGTTGTTTGCTTGATTGCTTGTATAGATGCAATGTGTATAACTAACCTAGAGCGGGCATGGCTCCACCAATATCCTCTTCATCCTTGATTAAAATGGTGTCTGGGGTCTGCTGCTTTCCACATAAAAAGGAAACACACACAAGACATATTCTTTAATTTGCACAGAATAGTTGTCAATCCCCACTAATGACGCATTGGATCATAAAGGTGTGTGCTTTCTATTGCTGTGTGCTGGAGTTGTAACAGGGGAAGCCCCTCTTTTGGATGGTGAATGAGAAGATGAGCTCCTCACAGTCAGCTCCTCGCGGCAGACCAACCGCTCGCCACGCTCCAGGCTCTTGGCCACTCTGTGGTCCGCAGACAGCGGGCTCAGGGCCTCCACTTCGGACGCAGTGAAGAGGGCGTCATGGCCGTCCACCACCAGTGAGCCCTCCCCTTCTCCATGGATGCCCAGGATCCTCGGCTCCTCGCTGTGACTGGACAAGTGGGAGGAGCCAGGGGCGTGTAGACTCTCAGAGATGGCGCCACGCTGTGTGCTGCGGTCTCCAAAGTCCTCGCAGTCTTCTGCAGAGTGGAAAAGAAATGACAGTGATTGTTTCTATAAATTATTTGCACAGTGTGTATTTTACGTGAAAGAAACTATGTGTATGTATTGTAACATTGACACAGAGGGTTTGAAATGTGTACTGCAGACACAGATTCAGAGTTTTGGAGAGGGATATCTCCCCCAGCCCCCTCCTCCCTCGACTCAAAGCTCAAGCAGGTGACCATGACACTGAACAAACACCAGTGCAAACTGATCTAAGCACAACAGGACATGCGAGACGAGCGCAATTATTCTGTTTTGAAAATAACAAGTGAAAACGTGTCATTCCCTGTAAGCTGATCAGCTAAAATGTTTACGTTGTGAATTTATTGATGTTTGAGAATGATAAACCATCTCATGTGGCATCTGTCTTGAAACCCTTCTGGGCTCTTGACTGTTTGCATCTTTGAAATGCAACTCCCAAGTTTGACTCGTGTTTTATCAGGGCTCTGGTCATGATGCTTTTCAAAAGAGCACCAGGTTTTTTTTAGCGCAAGTAGAATGTATGCTGCCTAGAATCTATGGGTGTAAGATGAGGGGAATGCAAATGATATTAGGCATGTTGTTTGAGGTAGCCTGCTTCTCCGATATAAATCATTATTCATTGTTGATTTAGAATCATGATTCAAAATGACAACATGGTATAACATAACAACAAATAGTGCCCCCTGAACGTTGGACCCTCCTGTTTTCCATCTATTACAATCGGAACTCAACTCACCAATCCCCAGTGGTTTAGTCCGTGGCCGGCAGATGTTCGCTCGAGCCAGGGCCAAACGACTTGCCGCACGCGATGCATTTGATCTAGTTTGAAGCCGCAAAGAAAACAGCTCCCTCCTCATCACCTTCATCCTCGTCTTCATCGCTTCCTTTTCTTTCAGGCTCCGAGTTATTTGTAAGCGAAGGGTAGCCGAGCCTTCCGAGAACAGCTTGGTAATTTCAGATACGGCAGCTTTCGCCAGTGCGTCCATTATGGACGAAAGCTCATCTTCCATTGTGGAGTTGCACGGTGACATGTTTATTAACATATTTTACTTTGTTGTGTACACCGGGCCGACGGACACTTGGGGGTGTGTATTGTGATGGTGTGTTCCTGAATACTCGGACACCAGCCTTCCGAGCCGTCATTTCCGGTCATTTCCGAGCATTTTTACGTCACTTGGCGTTCTCGTGCGACTTTGTGATTGTGTCATGAAATTGGCTAGTCGTTGTTTATTGTTAGCTACATTAGCGTCTTTAGCAAACCAGCTCGAAAATAAACAAAAAAAATAAACAACTTGACATTGCAGAAGCAGAAAGGCTGAGGTACTACAGTAATGTAGTTTTCACAAAATCTTTTTTGCCACATTTCATACAATTAATACTTACTACAGTGCAACAGCGTCCCCAAGTGGAAGGTAGATGTAGCTCAACAATGGTTGGTTTGTAGAGAAACAGTCTCAGTCATTGTTCCAATTTGTTTATTATGATATTCCTGAACATTATCGGTAACATGTGTCGGTGTTGGCTCCTTGGCAACGAGTTTAAGGTGAACCCAACTTTGGAAGCACAGTGGGCTGTTCACCTGGGAGGAACACACACGCACGCGCACGCACGCACACACACGCGAGAAGACAGTTTTCAGCTTATTAGCATTTGCATGCAGGCCTAGAATTTAAACAGTGTAGGTTCTATCGTTTAATGGGAGAGAGGGCACAGACAAACCTGTTGTTACGATAACAACCTGAACAAAGTATGATATGTGGGGATAATTCAGCATGCTAAAAACATGAATACACCCTTCATATACCTACGTTATGATATGTTATATTTATGTTATATATTATTCCACATGGAAGACAAGGGTCAACTAAAGTCCTTTTTTTGATTTTGTATTTATTGGTTTGATATAAAGTTACCTTCGGAGAAGCGCTGGGCGGCCATCTTGTCCCGTGTGATGTACAGGGCGTTGACCAGGTAGAAGACTCCGCCCAGCACGGCGACGGCGGGACAGAGCAGGAAGCTGTACTGCAGGCTGTGGAAGCGCCACTGCGGGGAGTCCGGGTCGTAGGCGCTCAGCGAATCAGAGATCTGGGGACAGGGTGGGGAGGTCATGTGACCCAGGAGGGGGCTGGAATCACCCTTCAGACGGGTTGTGGTAATGACCGGCTGGCTGTAAATTATAATGCTCATTGCAAGGCTTCTCACTAAAGAAATCAATAATGTGACACCGAATATATACAAATATATATTTTATCGATATTGAATTGCTTCCACAAAAATTCTACAGATTAACCGATAATAATCTCCTTGGAAACAGCTACCATAGCTGCCTTGGGTTAATCATAGCAGAGGTCTGCTATTCTTTAAAGACCACCGAATGCCGTTATTTACCAATCCGAATCGGGTGTTTAACAAAGCCACATGTTCACTCGTTTTCCTCACCACTCCGATGATGTAGGGGCTGGCCGCGTCGCCCAGGAGATGGCAGACCATAATCTGCAGCGCTATGGCGGTGGCACGGCGTGTCGGCACCACCACGTACTGAACACACGGACACACAGACAAACCACTCAGAGGGGGAAGGGGATACCTCGAGGGTTTCATTACATTTGTACTCGGATCAGTTGAATGTGCGACCGCAAGGCCCCCCGACTCACCAGCACTATATCACCCATGATGGGCCAGTTGAGTGACAGCAGTGTCTCCCCGAGGAAAACAAACACCTGAAACCACACACACACACACACACCTTGCATGAAGCTTCAAATGATGTCTGATGTAACACACTGGTAACCATCAGTTTGCAGGAAGCTAGTGGAACAAACTTGAAAAAAACACACTGTGTGTGTGTGTGTGTGTGTTTGTGTTTGGATGTGTGAGTGTGTGTGTTTGGATGTGTGAGTGTGTGTGTATGTGTGCGTGTGTGCGTGCGTGCGTGTGTGTGTGTGCGTGTGGCGGCTTACATATGTGACGGGGATGCTTCTGGCGGCCAGGAAGATGGCGGCCAGCAGGCAGGGGATGCAGCCCAGCATGCCCACGGCGCAGATGAGGGGGTCCACGTGGGGCACGCGGCCGATGAGCCCCCGGGTCAGGAGCGTGCCCAGGCCCACGCCGAAGATCCCGCTCGCCACCGTGACGGCACCGAAGATGAAGCTGTTGCCAGGGGCAACGGTTTAAACTCAACGTCACGCTTGGCCATTTTCTAATAAAACAGAGTGCCGCCCCGTTCGTGTGTTCACGGTCTGCAGCCTCGACTGGCTTTAAAAGGTGAGCCGTCGACGTCATACGTCTGGCATTTGCATTCTCTGCGGGTCCAAAAGGTCTATCAGGGCCGTGCGATTAGTCCCACACACGTCGCACACTCGTTTTCGCCAAAAGGGGTTTCTTCTAACGGTTCCACTTTAGCATTTATAAGACAGTGTTTGAGGCCCGTGAGCGGCACGTCAGAAGGGAGTCTGCCTCACCTGTCGGAGGTGTCACACGGCTCCGCCACGCAGGGCTGCCGGCTCCCCTGGGCCACCTGGGCTCTGCTGAGGAAGGTGGGCGCCCAGAAGGCCAGCGCCCCCGTCACAAACGACATGGACGTGATGCCCAGGGACGACCACACAAAGCTTTTGCTATTGGGATGCGGAACACGCACGCGCACGCACGCACGCACACGCACACGCGCACACACACACACACACACACACACACACACACACACACAGACAGACAGACAGACAGACAGACAGACAGACAGACAGACAGACAGACAGACAGACAGACAGACAGACAGACAGACAGACAGACAGACAGACAGACAGACAGACAGAGACAGACAGACAGACAGACAGACAGACGGACACAAACACACACACACACACACACACACACACATAAAAGAATAAACCAGTGAGTGATAGTCCATTGTTCCTCTGTTCCCCAGCACTATGCTAACCCTCAGCCAAACCCCGATATCAGAGAGTAATAGCGTGCTGGCCGTACTTCTTCAGGAGGTACTTGATGTCCTCCAGGTAGGAGCTCCGCCCTGCGACCCCCTGACCCCGGGTCTCAGACGCTCCTCTGGGGGGGTTGGGACACAGGAAGACCAGCAGCACCACGCCCACCGCGCCCAGGACGGGACAGACCTGAGGTTAAGGGTTACTTGGATGAAACGACATGGCCACCTGTGTCAGCTATAAGTGAGAGAAATGCGCTGGGAGAATATCTGTCTTGGGCAGACTAAACCAGCCTCTGTGTGAGCCCATTTATATTTTAGACCTCTCCCGGCTCGTTTCGGACCAGTCAGGACATCCCTTCCCTGATTGGTTAGGGGAATCCATCTTGCCTCTCGATCACACTGTGCCTGAATGCAGCACAACTCAATGTCGGGGGGAGCAGAGAGGAGGGGTGGTGGTTGGGTGTTTGGGTCTCTTCTGCTCTTTCCTACTCAATTATTTTCTGCTTCTCTCTCGGATCTCAGGGCAACTTTATCAAACACACTACACCCTGTTTGTGTGGGCCTGCTGTGGTCATGTCTCTACATTACCCTCAGAGCCCAGCGCCAGTCTCCGGTGGCGGTGGCTATGGTGGATCCCATGATGTAGCCCAGACCGCTGGAAACAGAGAACAGAGAACCCGATCCTTATTCTGGGATGCATCTCTTCGGAACAGAGAATAGGACTCCGTACCTCACACTCCAAGCATACTGTAAGCCAGGGTTCAAATAGAATATGTCATGATTCAGTTGGGGGAGGGAGGCGACGTGATTCTGCCCCCAAAACTCTGAACACTGCAGTATTGGTGGTCCTTTCGTTACAAAAGGGAGCAGCGATGCTGCGGTGTTCCCTGTATACGTGATTTAAAATAGGCCCCTCGCTGTAAACAGACCGGACGTTCTCACCGTATGCAGTGAGAGAGCACGACACTGCATGCGATATATAATATGCATCATATATACTACACATATCACGCACATGAATTGAAAACAAGAGCTACCTTCCGACGGGGAGCACGACGTAGAAGAGGGAGATAGCGATGGTTCGGCGACCCCCGGAGAACATGTCTCCTATGATGGTGGGGGCGATGGTGGAGTAGCTGGCCTCCCCCGTCCCAACCAGGGCCCTCATCAGCACCAGCACCCAGAAGCACTGGGGGGAGAGCGCCCACAGACAGGCACATGTGGACCCACAGACAGGCACATGTGGACCCACAGACAGGTACATGTGGACCCACAGACAGGTACATGTGGACCCACAGACAGGCACATGTGGACCCACAGACAGGTACATGTGGGAACACAGACAGGTACATGTGGACCCACAGACAGGTACATGTGGACCCACAGACAGGTACATGTGGACCCACAGACAGGTGCAGGTGGACCCACAGACAGGTACATGTGGACCCACAGACAGGCACATGTGGACCCACAGACAGGCACATGTGGACCCACAGACAGGTACATGTGGGAACACAGACAGGTACATGTGGATCCACAGACAGGTACATGTGGACCCACAGACAGGCACATGTGGACCCACAGACAGGTACAGGTGGACCCACAGACAGGTACAGGTGGGAACACAGACGGGTACATGTGGACCCACAGACAGGTACAGGTGGACCCACAGACAGGTACATGTGGACCCACAGACAGGTACATGTGGGAACACAGACAGGTACATGTGGGAACACAGACAGGTACATGTGGGAACACAGACAGGTACATGTGGACCCACAGACAGGTACATGTGGACCCACAGACAGGTACAGGTGGACCCACAGACAGGTACATGTGGAACCACAGACAGGTACATGTGGAACCACAGACAGGTACATGTGGACCCACAGACAGGTACAGGTGGACCCACAGACAGGTACATGTCAACCCACAGACAGGTACATGTGGGAACACAGAGAGGTACATGTGGACCCACAGACAGGTACATATTAACCCACAGAGAGGTGCCTATTGACCCACAGACAGGTTGTTTGATAACAACAGGAAAACTGTCTTACCTTCTTATTGACAAAGGAGCCGCATAAAGTCATCACAAGCCACACGCTCAGGCCTCCAATCATGATCCACTTCCTGTTGTAACGGTCGCCAAGGTAACCAAACAATGGAGCCAATAGTATGAAACTGAAAATGAAAACTGTGAACGCATTAACATTAACAATCTTTTTTTATATATATCTCTTATTCTTTAGATTACAATGTCATGTGTGATGCCTACCACAAGCACCATATGTGTGCGTGTGTGTGCGTGTGTGTGTGTGGATACCTGTCTGAAGAAGACCAGAGGTGCTGTCGTTTATGTCAAAGAACTTCTGGATATTGAGGAGGACGCCTTTGGAAAACAAACAACAAAGGGGCCAGCAGCACGTCAAACTCTGTCACCACCATTCAGCAGTGGGTCTCTACGCACCAGTAGACCATTTGAAAAACATACGCATCCCTACATGCCATGTCTGTTCCAATAGATCCATGTTTGTTTGACGTCTGAAAAGGAGATCCAGCCTTCAGGTTCTCAGTCTTCATACTGTTTATATTCATTATCAAATAAAGTCTAATGAAAAACGATATTCATAAAGAAAAAGGAATCACCTGACTTTTCTTTTTCATATGGCAATAAGAATATATTGCTTATTTTAATACCAGAACATTGAGTCCGCCCTGGGCTAAAGAACCTCCAGTAGGTGGTGTTGGAGGGTAACAGCAGCATGAAAGGGTCTGGGCGCCCCTGATCTAGTATGCTAAACACGGTGCCAGCCCACCGTGTGTGTGGCCAAGCGGGGGGGGGCTGACCTGCGATGGTGTAGCGGTCCATGAAGTTGAGCAGATTGAGGTAGCAGAGGACCGCCACGGCCAGGTAGGACCGCCGGGTCGACAGGGCCGCGTCCCCCACCAGGGGGGTCGTGGACGTGGCCAGGCCGCCGGCGATGGAGCCGTAGCGGCCCGAAGAAGAGGAAGCCCAACTGACGCGATCTCTCTGGCACGCCCCCTCCTCCTCCGGTGTCCCCGAGCCCCTGGCCTCCATGCTGAACTCGCTCTGGTCAACAGATGTGGAGCACAGCTGTGCGTGAGTCATAGTTCCGAGGCCAAATCCAGCAAATTCTGTCTTTTTAAAGTATTTTATTCATCCCATGAGCAGTAGAAGACATCTTTAAATATGAGGAGATGTCTTTGAAGCGACCTACTGGGGATTGGGATGTCAACATATTCAAAGAGCTAAATATAATCACCTCTGAAACACAAATTAAATATAAAGGATATAATACAAACACTATAATACACAAAAATAAAATAACCGTCTGAAAGGAATGAAGGCCAGTGGTGCGACGACATGTTTGCGAAAGTGTTGTTAAGATGAATGCATGCGGCCTCCTTTCATGTTCTATTAAAGGGTCTATTTTTCTCCCCAGCGTAACGGGCGTTTCACGCTTCTATGGATATCAGTTCAATCACCCACCATCCTAACGATTACAGTTAGAAGAACACTTCACAGTCCTCTGGAAATACACATTTCCCTGTGGATTCAGTGATGTTTGCCCCGGTTCTGTGCTATCCACTTTGGCCAGATATCTCCGTGGCGTGAGTGTGGAGGACGATGGTTCAAGCAGTCTCACCTGGCCCGAGTCAACCTGATTGGACTCTGGGACTTGGGGAGACTGCACACCTGTTGCACATCCAGCAATCAATGTGCGCAGGTTAAACCAGCCGTCCCCAGACCCACTCAGAAGGAGAACTCCTTCTGAGTGCACCATCATCATGTGCCATTGTCTGTAAACCCTACACCCTAAACTGGTTTCCACCTCCACCCCCACCACCCTGCGTCCCCAGTTATAGAGGAGCCCAGAGAAGGTAGAGTGTGACCGCCAGGGCCATCGCTACAATCTCAACATCTAAATCTAGTTATGGATAAGCACAGGATTTGTCCTGTTTCCCAAGAAGCACTTGGGTAATTGTGTTGCATAAGGTTTATAAGAGAAAAAGGGAAAAAGAACAAAAGGTTAATATAACAATGCATCTACCTACTTGAAAGAATAAGTTTTAAACAAAAAACTACTTTTTCCACTGCAGCTATAACATATGATTAAAATAATTGAGGTCCTCCAATAATTAAGAATAACAAATCCCCTGCTTCAAAGCCCAAAGGCTGTGTGTTTCAAAGGGCTCAGTCACTCTAACCCTGGTGACCTTTCACACCTCAGCTCTCCCTCCTGTGATTCAATCAACGCGGGCCAATTAATTGACCTATTGGCAGATGGATTTAATTATTTTGACATTCTTTTTAGTCAAACACAACCTACAAATATTCACAGTAAGCAAGGTGACGGTTTCAAAGCTACATCGCACAAGGAATGTATAAAGGACATTTTTGCTTTGTATTTGGCATTTCTTACCTTATGCACCACAAGTAAATGAACGTTGTATATTTAAATTGTAGATGACAGAGTAGTGATATAGTGGCTACAAAGCAACAATTATATATTGAGATACAATCCCTCCTCAGAGCAGAACCAAAGCTTGGCTCGCTGACGTGATATCCATTGAGCTGGCTTCACAACAAGCATGCCTACAGGCACTCGGTGTGTGTGTGTGTGTGTGTGTGTGTGTGTGTGTGTGTGTGTGTGTGTGTGTGTTCTTCCACGATACACATACACACTCTTACTTACACAACGGACTAGAATCCAACTCTTACAGCTTAAAGTTTACAGAACAACAAATGGGATACATACGTGTTGTCCAGTGAAGCCGATCCCTTTACGTCCAGTGAGTGAAGGTCCTACAACATGTTTGAATGTGTCCAGTGGCTGTGGTGGCTCCTGTCGTAGGTCTGGCAGTGGGGAAGCATTCACAGCAGGGATGTGCAGCCTGCTAATAGAATCTGGGATATTAGGTTAGCACAGAGAGCCGGCCCCTCGCTGGGCTGGTCATATGCTCTCACACAGGTCCTCACATTGTACCGGCCCGCACAATGACAGGCCAAAGGGTGACAACGTTTTCCTCATTAATGACTTACAATTGAATTAAATTGATTACTTTATAAATATGTATATTTGGGGTAGTTTAGCCACATGCATCTGTTCTTTTTTTTTGTGGTTGCATATATAAACTAAAATGCTCTTTTCCCCATGGCGTAGTCATAGGGGAGTCATTGAGTTTATAATCTCTTATTGTCTTATATTCTATAATAGAATATAGAAAAGAGATTTGTTATGCATTGTTAGGCAGTTTTGACATTAGGTCACAATCTCCTTTCCTCTGGTGGTAATAATGCTGAGATGACCCACATTCCAGTCATTGTATTGAATGGCCATTATTCCTAATAGGCTATTTGGGACTCATTGGAAAAGAAGTGATTGGGGGAGGAATGGCAGAGTGGGAGCGTGGTTGGTGGCATCGCTCAATACATTACTTCTGCATGCTTGGTTCTGCAGTTCAAATTGTACATCCGTCCACACATGGAAGCAGAGGACTCATTTTTCCCCAGCCATGGGCTGCTATGGAGGATGGTTATTACGAACCGTGTGCCTGTGCTTTATCCCCCTTGGCAACAGTGAGTATGCTTATCTATGTCATTGTAGCTTTTATTACAATGTTTAATGAATGCAAATTCAAAATTTGCATTTTCTTCACATTTATCTTAGTAATAGGTTTTCTTATGCATTGCTTATTGAGTTTATTATTTATTTATGATGATTATTTATGATGTCACAAAACTATTGGAATGTGATGTGTTGTGCATTGAATAACCTGTACCAGTATTAATAAATATGAGAGTAAACATGCCCTGGTCTGAAAAACATTTAAATAACATAATTAATTGGGTTTTGTATAATATGATTAAATATTAGAAACTATGGCGAAATTAAGAGATATTAGCTGTCTCATTAAGGAAGAATGCATAAGATAAATGATTTAAATGTGAAAATAACTCAACTTAAATGAGGACAGGCCGTCTGATTAGTTGGGTCAACTCTGAAAACTGTCCAATGTAATTACCAGTCGATACACATAATGACGCACACACACACACACACACACACACACACACACACACACACACACACACACACACACACACACACACACACACACACACACACACACACACACACACAGGGCAGGGCTGTCCTCACAGGGCTTGTGAGGACAGAGGCATGGGGGTGTTTTGTATTAATGAGGGAACAGAGTAACGAGCAGATCGACTCTATGAACATATTTCTAGACAAGACTCAGAAAACCATCCACATTAATGACCAAAAACACCATCATAATTATATGTTATACACGTAATTATTACAGCATCGGAAACTTATTACAGTTATAATGATCAAATGCATTTATAGAGCACGTTTAAGGGAGGTAAAGTGCTTAACATTGCTCCCTGCCTGCCTTGTGTGTGAGTGTGTGTTGGGACCTTTAATGGCCGTAGGGCATCAGAACCTGGAGAGATGGTGTCCCTCCACAGACAATTGCAATTAGGGCATTTAGCAGACAGCCCGCTCGTCAGGAGCAGTTAGGGTTAAGTCTCTTGCTCAGGGACACATCAACACTCAGCTAGGAGGAGCTGGGGATTGAACTAGCAACCTTTCAGTTACAAGACAACTGCTCTACCTCCTGAGCTAAGCCGACCCGAGGGAAAGCAGACAGAGTCCCCCGTGTCGGTCCTGGGGCGTAGAGTGGCCAGGCCCCGCCCTTAGGAATGGGAAATATTGTATTGGAGTTAACTGAGCATAACTTCAATAGTTTATATTTCAATCTGAATCTCAAGGAACTGTTCCTGGTCTCCAACCTGGTGTCTCTAACCTGGTCTCTAACCGTGTCTCTAACCTGGTGTCTCTAACCTGTTGTCTCTAACCTGTTGTCTCTAACATGTCTCTAACCTGGTGTCTCTAATCTGGTGTCTCTAACCTGATGTCTCTAACCTGGTGTCTCTAATCTGGTGTCTCTAACCTGGTATCTAACTGGTGTCTCTAACCTGGTATCTAACTGGTGTCTCTAACCTGGTGTCTCTAAGCTGGTGTCTCTAATCTGGTGTCTCTAACCTGGTGTCTCTAACCTGGTGTCTCTAACCTGGTGTCTCTAACCTGGTGTCTCTGGGCTCCAGCGGCGGTGAAGGTGAGCATCAGTGACCCCAGCATGGAGGTAGTCCAGGGGGACTTTGTGCTGCTGCCCTGCTCCTTCACCACCACCACACCCCTGACCCGACTCAACATCATCTGGACCCTGACCCCCTTCTCCAGCCCGATGACCCCCATACAGGTAGCCTGCATCCACATAGACACTAGGCGCTGGCCTGGGATAGTGACGTCCTTGTAAGGGTGTTCCCATCTGAAAGGTTCTGGGTTCAAACCCCAATTTCTGCAGTCAGACCCCAATTTCTGCAGTCCAAGATGCCCTATCCCAACCTGCGTATTAAAGAGTACAGCGAATCTACTTTGGATGATTGGAGCATTGATGGGTCGGCTTAGCTCTAGAGGTAGAGCAGGTTGACTGGTAAGCGGAAGGTTGTTTGATCCCGGAGTGTCAAGGTATCCCTGAGCAAGACACTTAACCCTTACTGCTCCATGCAAGGTGACGAGCTGGCTGTCGCCTTGAATGGTTGACTCCGCCGTCGGTGTGTCAATGTGCGTATTAACCGTTGTAAATTGCTTTGGATAAAAGCATCTGCTAAATGCCCTTAGTGTAAATTAAAAACCAGATAAAGAGAAGAATATTCAGCAAATCAAGGAAATAACATTTGACCTTTTGCTTTACTATTAATCACATCCCTGCAATTGGATTTACGGAGTGTTGGACATCAGGATTTCATCCAACCCAGTTTGTGAAAAGTACAAAGTCATTTGGGAAAACCAAACCGATCTTAACAAATGATTCATGCATGAAGATTATAATATTTAATATGATGAATGACTCATTTTCCCTTTGAAGGTGTAGTCAAGTTGACGTGCCTAAGTCCTTGTTTCATACCCGTGGTTCTCCAGGTGATCGTCTACGACCACGGTCAGGTGATTGAGGACCCCTCCCTCCTTGGACGAGTGGGCTTTACAGGTAAACATGGGACATCATATAATACAGTCATATCAGTAAATATGAGCATTAGGTAACGCTTTTACAAACTAACTTAAATCAATCAAAAAGAGGCCTAGCTATTGAATGTTAGCAACATTAGCATAAATCGATAAAAACAAAATCGAAGGAGAACAAATGTATTTTTGAGTAAGTAAGTTAATTTACAGTAGTAGTAGTACATATTCATAGTGTGTGTGTGCGTGTGCGTGTGTGTCTGTTCACCAGGCATCCCCTGGAAGGCAGACATCTTCCTGAACAACACGCGGGGGTCTGACGCTGGGGTGTACCACTGTGTGGTCAACAACCCCCCGGAGACCGGAGAGCAGGGGATAGAGGAGCTGGTCCTGGATGTGCTGGGTGAGCCCCTCCGTACCCCCTCCAGATGGAGCTCTCCTCCATGTTGGCCCCACACAGCCTGCCATCCTTAAGCTACTTGCATCGAAAAAACAACTTTGCAATATGTTGCTTTAGATTACAGTGTCTGCTACATGACTAAATAGTATATGATTGAGATACTTTACTTTACTCTTGATTTGTATTGGAGGACCTTAATGACATGCATCTAAAAATATATATTCACTGTAGCTCACTTTGGAATTAAGTGTCTGCTAAATTATGAAATAGTACAACAGCTGTGGCAAGAGAAATGACAGGGTGCATGGAGGTTAGCTTCTTTGATTAATTGCCCCACACAATATTTCATGCAAATTAAAGTTGCCTCCAACATATGGCAGATCCATTGAGATGTAACTAAACACTCAAATAAATATGGAAACGATTTTCATGCAAAAGATGTATTGAAATTGGCTCGAATCCGTCCCAGGTGACATAATAGCTAGTCAGCACTAATTTCGGCCAATCAGATGCCACCATGAGGTCCTCAGGAGTGACCTGGTGGACTTCTTGTTCTCTGATGTGTACGTGTGTGTACGTGTGTGTACGTGTGTGTACGTCTGTCTGTCTGTCTGTCTGTCTGTCTGTGCGTGTTCCCCCAGTGCCCCCGTCCCTGCCCGTGTGCCAGTGGGAGGGGGTGGTGGAGGTGGGGGGCAGGGTGACCCTGTCCTGCAGCGTGGCGGGGGGCCGCCCCACCCCAGAGCTCCAGTGGCACAAGATGGAGCCCGAGCGGATCACGCTGCCCATCAACATGGACGGTAGGACCAGCGCCTCAAAAGGGGCGGGGCTCACTGAGGAACGCCAGGCGGGGCGTTATTCTAACAAGAGTACTCCTTCAAACACGTGGGCTCTGAGACATCGACTCTCATTCCGCCAAAAAAAAAACACGCCTTGTTTTTGGACCAAAGGGGAAGTCAAATCACGGACCAATGTATCAAGGCTCCAACGTTTCAGCTAAACAGAGCCCACAATCTTTCACAAGAAGTGTATAAAGCAGTACTCCCTTGTATTAAAATAGTGAGTGTTACTTGTCCCTTTTAACCCCAAAACTTGTTCATGGCTTAATGACCCTCAGGACCAAACACATATTTTTTTGTGCACGATAAAATAAGCAATACATTGCAATTATTAAGACAGTTAAACCATTGATCATTAGAATTTGTTAAACATACAAAGATAAATGCTAATGATTACAGATGAGCAGGGCCGTAGCACCAAATTCTGGGCCCTGTATACAAGGGGGGGGGGGGGGGGGGGGGGAAATAATGCTATGCTAATGCTAAACCCTCCCCAACAGGAGACATGTCCGGCTGGGTGCAGATCGCCAACGTCTCCTCCCAGACGTCCGGTCTGTACCGCTGCTCCGCCTCCAACAAGCTGCACACACAGAGCTGCTACATCAACCTGTCCGTCTACACCCGTAAGGAACCGTTTACGTCCGCTTAACATCTTTAACGCTCAAATATAAAACATGTGTATACACGGTGTAACTCCTGTCCGAATCGAGTCTTTTATTTATTTTAGGCCGATTTAAAATCCTTAATTCCAACTCGAAACGTATTAGTGAGTGTTGTATCCTAAAATGACCATGAGTGAATAGATGAGGACGAGGTTAAAAAAAAACTTATTTTGACTTTTCTATTTCAGCTGCGCCCGCCGCTTCCACGGGCATCCTGCAGGGGGTGCTGCTGAGCCTGTCCATGAGCCTGCTGCTGACGGCGCTAGTGCTGCTGCTGGCCTGGCTCCGCCGCAGTGGGCAGGACGGCCGGAGGAGAGGGGCCTCGGAGGAGTCCTGTTACAACGAGATACGATACACACCCTCTCTGATGAAGCGCTCGTTTGTCTGATAAGTAACTAGAGAAAGATCTCCGTTAAGAGATGTATATATTCTTTTTTTTTTAACTGCGAATGCGTTTAGCCCCTACCCTATTGGTCTTCTGCTTTGCTGAATTGGGGGACTTTAGATTACTGTTTGTCCGCTGTTTAAGTTCCTTCAGGTCAAATAATAATAAAAAAAAAAACACCTGGGTCAGAAGGCCTTATGATTCATGTTCTTTCTAATGAGCTAATATGAAAGTAAACATACCTATAGTTATTTAATCAATTAGATCAGATATTGTTCAGATATAAATTTTTGCCCTGTAGAATGGTAATTGGAAAAATAAAAATAAAAGCACTCGGGAGCTTCTCATTTGAAAACAAAAGACACAAAAGCTTTAATTTAAAGAGAAGTGTGAAATAAGACAAAAAATATGTACAGAACATTGATTAACTTAAATAAAAAATACCTTTTCCCCTCCTTGTAAAACTAAAGTATAAAATAATGTCGGATGGAAGGACAGTTGTGCAAAAAAAAGTTATGAATTGATTCTTTGAAAATTACTGATAGGAAACTCAATTTCAGTGAGCTCTTTGCTCAGTCAAATCTCCACCAAGCCTCAACAAAAACAGCATTCATGTAAAAAAAGAAAAGAAAATCCAAACATTATAAAATAGATTTGTATATCTTAAATATATATGGAATTTATATACGAAACATGCTGCTCAGAAACCGCATGTACAGAGACTGAAAGGAATCTACATCATCCCTTTTGATTGACACCTGGGTCCGCCCAATTAGCTGTGCCTTGCTCTAGTGTGTTTGATTGGGATTGGTGGAATGACGCCGACCTGTTCAAGATGGAGTAGCCCTCAGTGTGCTTAGCAGTTATACTTTACACTCTTTACCGGCTGAACAAGAGATCCGTTTTAAACATTCAAGGTTCTAAGCAAAGCCCAGAAATGTCCTTAAAGAGAGAAAGGAAAAAAAGCAGTTCAAAGTGATTCAGTATATCTACCCAAAAGCTGAAGTAAACACATAATTCATAGATACTAATACCTGGGACTTTACCATAACCCAATTAATGCGTGACTGTGCTACAAATTATGCTTCTTCTATTCCTCTTTTTCCTGTATTTTTTAACATTACCGCATATAACAAAAAGAAAGAGTAAAAAGAGGTTATCCCCGGTGGAAACCCTGAGAATGCTTTTCCTGTGGTTCACCCATTACATTGTGTGATAATAACCGTGTAGAAGGCTGTCCTCTGGTAAATAGGCCTGTATGGATCACAACACTGCACCAAGTCATTCACAGCTTTCACTCAGCCACATAGGGTGGGAGGAGAGCAACAGATGTCAAGAGTGCCAGCTTCTGTTCCACACGTCATCTACCACAGACCGCTGGGCCCCAGACACCAGAACCCCTGGGATATCAGAACAAGAACCCATGGAACTCTCAAATCAGAAGTAATTGGATGCCTGGAATCGGAACCCGTACGATTCTTCAAACAGAAATCCAAGGAATCAGAACACCTGGGTAGTCTTCAAATCAGAACTCCTGCGATTATTCAAATCAGAACACCTATGATTTTCAAAACATAACTCCTTGGATTACCAAAATCACCACTCCTTTGATTCTTCAGAGCTCTTTGGATTGGGGAAATATAGGAACACCTTGGATTCTTCCAATCAGAACTCCTAGGATTCCTGCCATCAGAACGCCAAGGGGGTTCCTGGAATCAGACCTCCTCTAATGTGTTGATAACAGTAGTGAAGATTGAGTAGGAACAAGATCGACCTCAGGTGACTCCCAGGGAACACTTCCGAAATCATACTTCAGAAAACCGTTGCCGAGAGGACCAAAATGACACCAAACAAGAGTGTGTGCGAGTGTGAGAAGGGAGTCATAACAGGAAGAATCCGATCCCCAGACTCAAAAGATCAGCAGCAAAACCCTTGTATCCATTCACAACATACCCTTGACACAAACATTGCTCAAATAAATATTCCACCTTTATTCAATTTTTGTTTATTTCCAACTAAAACGCTGGATGTAACGGTTGCACAGCAGTTGTAGGGTAGGTTAGTAGTAGCAGAAGATGCAGTAGCAGTAGTACAACGCTAGGGGGCGGCGTACTGCAGGCCAGTACATAAGAGGTGCCTGTGTGTGCATGTAAGTGTGTGAGTGATTGTGGGTGTCGGTGTGGCTGTGTGTGAGTGCGGGTGTGTGAGTGTGAGTGTGAGTGTGTGTGTGTGTGTGTGGCTGGTAGCGCCGCTTGCTAATTCAGCGCTGGACCCTGCAGTAGAGAAACGTAGCGCTGAGCGCGGCTCCTCAGAGAGAGGCATTGGCCAGTCAGCCGAAACACGCGCTGATCAGGACGCCTATAGGAACCGCCTCGGGATCAATCAGCCTATAGGAGCAGCTCAGGGAACCGTCGACACCAGAGAATCTGGGATTCTTCAAGTAAAAAAAACTAAAACAAAAAAAGGACATTCCACTCACCAGAAAACGTAGCGAATCAAACAACACAAGGCGTGTTCAGTACTCCAGTTAGTGTTCTTGTGATCAACACAATGTCACTGGTCAGTATGTTTCGTCATAGAGCCCAGTCCCAATAGCCGCTTCTGGGACTAGTTACCATGCATAACTAGTCATATCTGAGACTGGTTACTAGGCTTAACTCAGGCCCGTCACTAGCCATGGCTATAGTTAGCCACAACTAGGTCTGGTTACCAGGCCTAACTATAACTAGCCACATCCAGGACTGGTTACCAGGCCTCACTAGAGTCACTCCTAGGACTGGTTACCAGGCCTAACCGTAACTAGTCATTGGAGACTAACTAGAGTGTAAACTAGGCAGTAGAAGCACCACATGTTGGCCTGAGAACAAGAACCAGGTCAGCTGTGAGACAGGTTCCGTCAGGGAGAACCAATCAGCGTGTCCCTGTGAGGAGGCACAGTTTCAAACACTTCAATAAATTACAGATCAATCATCATTTGGACTTTTTGGGAGTGTGTCATACTACTTTCCATACAGAGAACACAAAAGGAGAAAAAGTAAGGGCACGTGCCAATTTGCATCATGTTTAGTGTCTTTGTCATTTGGTCGCCCATGTCCGACCAGCACACACAGCAGCTACAGATGTCAGACGGTCCCTTAGGGCTGGCAGATCATTGTGCTGCTGCTGATGTCAGACGGTCCCTTAGGGCTGGCAGATCATAGTGCTGCTGCTGCTGCTGCTGCGCCCAGCCGCGTCGGAGTGAGCAATCTGTCTCCGACTCAAAAAACCCCAAAAAAATACGATGAAAAACAAAACAACAAAAAAAACAATCTCAGTTGGAAACGACACGTCCCTTACGATCTTCCTGGTCGCGTTGACCCGCCCCCATGGGTTAGAAACCTTTCGCCGCAAACGTCGTTACTCTCTCTCCCCCAAAGGCCCACGTGAGCGACGGCGGTCTCTGGATTAAAGTCGTTTGCAGAAGTCTCTCGACCTTCTCGCATGCATCTGCGGCCCCCGTTTGGCTGACGGGGAGAACGCCGCTGGTAAAAGTGCGTCCAGACAACAGAACGTGAACGCCCGACGAGTTGAGTTTGGTTTGTTTCACCCCGGGGCTCCCACCTCCAGCCAAACTGGGGGTCCAGTTTGGATTGGTCCAGCAGGGTGGGGCCCCCACCGCATCAGATCTGATGGGAGGGTGTGTGTGTGTGTGTGTGTGTGTGTGCCTTGGCCCCAGGGCCGTGGCCCAGCGACGGGGGAGCAGGGGGGGGCTCGGGGAGGGTCATCGGAGGTGCTCCAGGAGAGGCAGCTCTGTGGACTCCTCCCGCGGGGTGGGGGGGTCCCTGGAGGTCAGCAAGGGGCTGCTGTCCAGCGCCAGGGTGGCACCCAGAGGGTCAAGGGTCACGAAGGTCTCTGGTGGAGGTACGGGAGCAATCATCTGCCAAAACAACCAACACAATCAGACGGGGGAAACCGATAACATCTAAACATGTATCTCGCCGCATTGCAATCCGTCTATCGGCTATGCTAAGCTACATTGGCTATGCTAAGCTACATTGGCTATGCTAAGCGGCGTGATCGCTAACACATGACTTATTTTATCCAAATCACTGCACTATGCAAAGCTGGACCATTACCTTTACTGAAACTGATATCGACCGTACACATAATGTGCAGTGGGTTTTCTGTATGGATTTTTGCATTAGCTCGGCAGACTATGAAAAAGCTAATCATGGCGTGGCTGCATTGAAAGGCTCATATCGATACCAGCTCGTGTTGGTAAGGTCTCCGGGTCTGACCTGCGTGCGGACGGTCAGCAGCTGCCCGGGGTCGCCCTCCGACGCCGGCCCGTTGAAGCCCTTCTTGGCCGAAAGGCTCCACTTTCCAAAATGGCTGTCGTAGTGCAGGCCGGAGCCCAGGGCGAGGCCCAGACCCAAGCCCGACCGCGGGCCTCCGCGCTGGGCCGAGCTGTCCAGGAAGCTCCCCGGGCAGAAGCGCTCGGCGCCCAGAGGCGAGGGCCCCATGGAGCTGCTGAAGGAGAGCTGGGAGCTGGACAGGTGCTGCCCCAGCAGCCCCTGGATGGACGAGGTGCGCTGCAGGGAGCTGAGGAGCCCCGCCTCCATCCGGCCCTCGGATTGGCTGAGCAAGGCCAAGGGGAGGGGCTGTGGGTGGTGCGGCCAACTAGGGGTGGGGCCCACAGGGTTGTCTGTACCTGGAGTGGAGAAGAGGGATATTTCACACACTGGGCCGACTCTGTATGTTGCAGCTACAGTGGTAGTGGGCCCGTAGTGGTACACCAAAAATGGCAGCCTGAAGAACCCGTCTAAATGTATGCAAGGGATAATGTATAGAACGCTGGTCATTATCGAGAAAATAAGCCCCGACAGGGCGAACAGGACACCGACGCGCAGCGGAGGTGTCTTGCTTCGCCATGAAGGGGCTTATTTTACGATAATGACCGTCGAAGTTCTATACATTATCCCGCTTATTACACGGTTACTCCCCAAAACGAAACAATTTATTTACAATGTATTTGTTACCAGCATTCATAGCGTTGATCTGCAGAGAAATAGTCCGCCCAAGACGTTGACGTCGTCGCTTAGCAACCGACAGCGCTTGGGTTGATACATATCCCGCTTATTACATTGACAAGTTACCGGACTACGTGCGGAGTGATACCAAAGGCAAAAAGTCCTTTTGTTTACCTTGACAGCGGTCATTATTCATCCGTTGCCAATGAATTATCAAAAAATAATTCACCGCCCGAAGTTGTGAAGTGCCCATGCAAGTGAACGGAACGTTGAAAAGACCCGTGTGATACATATTAATAATGCCTATACTGGCTAGAGTCTCTATGGTCTACAACTACAAGGCACCCGAGAGGTTTGTGACGGCTGGAGCCAATCAGGTCGGGGGTCTCACCCATAGAGGGCTGCAGGGTGGAGATGTGGGGCGGGGGCAGGCCCGAGGCGGGGGTGCTCTGGGTGGTGTGGGCGGTGGCGGGGTTGGTGGAGATGGAGGCGGAGCCTCCGCCACAGTCCGAATCCTCGATGTTCCCGCCACTGTTGCAGCCGGCGCCACAACCCTTCTGTAACCTAGACGACGGACCAAACAAAGTGTACATTATCAAGTTCACGTTCTTTATTGCCCCTGAAAGCGAGTCGTTTTGCAGCCTGGATCACAATACATCAATAAAATACACAACAGAAAATCAGTGAAACATAAAAGGTAGTTCAGACAGGAGATCCGATTACAGTGCAACGACCATAAGTGCCATTTGGAAGCAGATCCGTGCTATTTATAGATCAGGAGGCCCATGGCAGTAGAGAAGGGAGGGCTCCTAGCAGGCGCCCTAAAACAACCACCTGACGGGGGCAGCTCAGATGTCTGGATGTAGCTCCCGCTGGGCAACTGGTGATGGCAGTTTCAGAGAGAGGGTTAAACCTCCCTGACGCTCCTAGTGTTACGCCCCGGTCCGTCACTTATTATAACATTCAAACAAAACACCAGTAATGGCCTCATAAAAAAAAATCACAAAAATCACAATGATGCCGATTTGAGCTGAAACAGGGAGTTCACTTCCACTTTCAGAATAGCGGGAGCTTTTCAGATAAATGCAAAAGGCCCATAAAGCGGGCCCGCCTCCCTCCAGACACTTGGCCTGCCACCTTGCTTTGACTTCCAAGTCGGTCCTTGTGGGCCATGTGAGTCATGTTCTCAAACCACGGCACAATACAGAATTTAAAGCTGATTCAATCAAGCTGAAAGAGTTATTATTTCAGTGACGACGATAAACTGAGTTATTGAGGGGAATATCATGATAGCTGTGCCTCAATCTACTTCAGGGATTATTATTGAAAAGCAAATAATTTCAGACAAATAATCTTAACGTACTTCATGGTACTTAACTGTTCAATATTTGCTCAACTGAGCCAATATTTTACTTCAACGTATTGACCTTACAACTCTAATGTAGTTTTAACAGAAAGGTTTTTACCAAGGCGAGGTAAATGCATCAAGGTTATGGCTTTGCTAAAAGGCTTCCGCGTAATGAGGTTATAGGTTTTACTAAAATGCCTTTTCAAAACATGTAAATGCGCTGAGGACACGGGGTCATCATGCAAATGAGAGATTCTTCTAGAAGTAAAGGATATTCATCATGCTGATGAATACTTCATCTACAAGTAGAATAATTTATGCGTCCTGGGGGAGGATCCTAACTTTCAATTGAGGGCTTTGAATATTTTCAGCGTGTGCGTGTGTGTATGCGAGCGTGGCCGTGAGTGTGTGAGTGTGCACGCGTCTGCGTGTAAGCATAGGCGCACATGTGCTTGTAGGAAGGTTAAGACTAGTGTGGAGGTAGGTAGGTGAGTGCGTGCCTTGCTAGGTGTCACTGTGTGTGTGTGTGTGTGTGTGCGTGATAGGGCGGGGCGATAAATCAAATTTTGATCGCGATTTTAGCATCAGACGATCACAAAACTAATATAATCAAGTTTTCGATTTTCTTTTAAATATATATATTTTTTATATAATGTTTTATAAAAAGTGCAAGAACAGCTGGAATCATAATTGTACATTATTTTAGATTTGCACATTTTCTATTTGACCATTTTGTGTATTTTTTAAAAGCTACATTTCTCAGTTGCAGAGTGTTTTTTGGGAGAGACAGGACAACACGTCATGTTTTCAAACGTCACCAAAATAATCGTGATAATGATTTCCTCCATAAAAGGAGCAGCCCCATGCAGTGAGTCAGGCTAGGCGTGTGCCGCGCTCACCTGTCCCAGCTGCTGATGAGCCAGGTGTAGATGTTCTGGGGGCTGACGGGGCCGCCCCACACCGAGCGCAGCTGGGCGTGGCCCCCGGCGTAGGAGGTGGTGAGCGGCGACACGTAGATGGGGTAGCCGATGGGCTGGTCGCACGACGAGTTGATCATGTTGCGCAGCGCCTGCTTGGCGTTCTGGATGCTGCCGCGCTCCGGGTTCCGGTTGCGCAGGAAGACCAGCTCCTGCTGCTGCCCCGCCCACAGGCCGCGCACGCACTCGCGGTTCACCTGCAGGGGTCAGAGGGAGGCGATGGTCAGAATCAAAGAATTAACCAAGTTCTCTATAAATAGGCTTCTCTCTAAAAACATGCCTCCCAGCCAAAAGTTACGATATATGTTCAATAAAGCTTTAATATTTCAATCACTTACTCTTAAAATATAAAGGCGTCGAGTTCCTTACAACAGGTCCATGCATGATATTATACATTTAAATGAACACTATAGCTACACAAATGCTAACCTATTAAAGTTAGAGTAGCTATGCTACGCCATATTATACAAAATCAATGCTAACCCTGATGAGCCCGAAGCTAAGGAGCCGCTCACTCCTCAGGCTATGTAAACTCCATTATAGTAAATGGGCTGCATTTATACAGCGCTTTGCTAACCAGTGGCCACTCGAACCGCTTTACAATATCGCCTCACATTCACCCATTCACACAGCGACGGCGGGGTCAACCGTGGTCAGGAGCAGCCAGGGTGAGGTGCCTCGCTCAGGGAGACCTCCACGCTTAACCCCGTCGCTAAGTACACTGAGCCGATGCTGACCTTGATGACCCTGAAGCTGAGGAACCTCTTGTTGAGCATGATGATCTTGTACTCGTCGCTGCCGTCGTCCATGATGTGGCGCAGCGCCAGCAGCGAGGGCATGTTGGCCAGGATGGCCGAGCGCCACACGGGGTCGCCCTCGTGGGAGATCAGCATCTTCTCCTCGTTGGCCGTGATGGCGTCGTACAGCACTGCCGGGTCCTCGTACTCGTCAGGGGACGTGAAGTGGTCCTGGGGAGGAGGAGGAGGAGGAGGAGGAGGAGGAGGAGGAGGAGGAGCAGCAGCAGCAGGAGCAGAAGAGAGGTAACACATAAGCTCACCTGGCAAGTGTTAGGGTTTGCTCTTCTCTATTGTGCTGAGCTGTCCTTGAGCAGGATAACTTGGTATCTTCACTGCTTCCAATGATCACTTGTACAAATAAACATTGCTCCAATCCTTCAAGGAGAGGCACTCGCAGCCAACTACAGCTCAAGGCCTGCTTAATCACATCCGAATACTAAGACACTTTAGATACAGCATCTGCTACATGATTTAATGCTTCTATAAATAACTCAATTGCACAAAAAATAACTAATTGATGAGGAGAGTGTTGTGAAGAGCGTGCACAGATCTGATCCACGTTGTACCTGGTGAAGTTTAAGGGACATCCGCACCCCCGGAGCCACCACCCGGTTAAGCAGGTCCATGTCCGCAAACACCCACTCGTCCCTGGGAGAGGTGATGCGGAAGTCCCCCTTGAAGAGGGCATGGAGCCCGTACAGGAAGGGCTCCAGGCTGGAGTGAGAGCACACACAACACAGTTAACCCACTGAATGACTGGGGATGTATACCATTTATACAACGGTAACACTTCGGAAAAAATAAAATAAACATTTGAGGTTTAGAGTGCTAGACTGTGGAGTGAAGTGGGATAGACTACTGTGTGTGTGTGTGTGTGTGTGTGTATAGAGTGCTAGACTGTGGAGTGAAGTGGGATAGACTACTGTGTGTGTGTGTGTGTGTGTGTGTATAGAGTGCTAGACTGTGGAGTGAAGTGGGATAGACTACTGTGTGTGTGTGTGTGTGTGTGTGTGTGTGTGTGTGTGTGTGTGTGTGTGTGTGTGTGTGTGTGTGTGTGTGTGTGTGTGTGTGTGTGTGTGTGTGTGTGTGTGTGGTTACCTGGCAGACATGCTGTGTGAGGCAGTGCCCAGGGCTCTTCTACCCAGAATGCAGAGGCCGAAGCAGAGATTCACCAGAGCCGAGTCCCTCTCGCTGTTCACAGGCTGCAACACAACATCATTAAAACATCAACAACAGAGTCAGGGGGCATTGTTCATACAGAGTACAGATGCTTCACACCTCCTCCCGGAAGCACAACGAACACGAGGAGATAACAACCAGGACCTTTGCACAGCAATGTTATTATCTCAACAAACTCAACACCGTAATCAAGGGTCGCAATCAAGTGTTCACAACAACTGTATGGAGTAATGGCTCGATGCTGTAGCTCCTTAATGCGTTAACCTGCTGCTCCTGTGTGTGTCTCTGTGCGTGTGCCTGTATGAGTGCCGTTGTGTGTATGTGCCTGTTGGTTGCTAGCTGTGAGTGTGTATGCATCTATGCGTATTGTGTGGCACGCGTGCGCACACACACATACACACACACACACACACACACACACACAGTATGTCTGTGTACCCATGCGTGCCTACCGTTTGCCTCCTGCTGTTGCAGTACTGGATCCAGTCCAGGTAGACCATGCAGAAGGCTGCAGGGGTGATGCCGGCAGCGCGGTGGTCGTAGTCCTCGTCGATGTTGAGGTTGAAGGTGGGGTCGCTGTCCACGTAGCCCGGCCCCAGGCAGGGCCTCAGGGCCTCCTGTACCGCCTCGTTCAGCAGCCACTCCTCCAGCTTACTGGAGCGGTTCACGTAGTAGATGATGCTCTGGTGGAGGGAAACAAACAGTATCATGTACTGTTATTAGAGGAGTAGATGGTGCTCTGGTGGAGGGAAACAAACAGTATCATGTACTGTTATTAGAGGAGTAGATGGTGCTCTGGTGGAGGGAAACAAACAGTATCATGTACTGTTATTAGAGGAGTAGATGGTGCTCTGGTGGAGGGAAACAAACAGTATCATGTACTGTTGTTAGAGGAGTAGATGGTGCTCTGGGGATAGAAGTATTTTATAGGTGACACCGTGACACCTTTAGTAAAAACAAAATATACAATACTGTTCTTCACAGAGTAGATGATACTCTGGTGGAAGTCAAAACTAAAAGATAAAATGCTGTTCTACGCAGAGTAGATGATACTCTGAAGACCAAAAGGAACACAGCCAGTGCGTCGGGAGCCGGCACAGACGCAATACAAGGTTCTAAAATGTTTGCATCCTATTTAAAGCGAGCTTGGGTTTTTTCTTGGACAAAATATGACCCCATTGCTTGTGTTAAGCTACCACTATGAGGGGAGATCGGCGTGCTGTATGCTCTGGGCTCGATTCCATTATTAAGTAAGGAAGAGACAGCTAGTGCACACGGTGACGCCTAGCCGAAGGGTTTGGGGTTGAACTCCAAAGCACACAGTCTGCGGGTAGAGTGCCTAACTTCCTATCTGCACATCAATGAAATCCCCTCTAAGTGCTTTGAGTATCTTTGGATAAAAACATCTATTAAATAAATCGAACCAAACTCGGTTTACACATTAAATAATATTCTGTCTGCTGCAACCCTGTTCTTTTAAATCAAGGCTGAAGGACTTTCTTTTTGACACTGCTTTTCATCCGATTACATTTTAGACTTTAATTCTACACATTTTTAATTGCGGTGAAATGTTATTGTGTTTATGATGCATTTTGTCTTAAATACTCTTAATGTTTCATGCGCAGCACTTTGAACTGCAATGTTGCTGAAATGCGCTACACTCACTCCGTTGGAAGTAAAAAAAAACTCAGTGGTAAATAATACCCCACAAAAAGCGAACTTTACTACATCTGCCGCCCCCCTGTGGCGGGGCAGTGCTTCCAACGGCCTCGCCCCCGTCTCGGGGTAATGATACGTCTGATGTGCTGACGCGGGGGCCCGCTTCATGCTGAGCCTAGCATGTGGATGGGATCATGACACAGTCCAGCAGCAAGGCCCGTGTCAGCACTCTGCAGGCCTGTGGTGGCGCTGGGAGCCAGGGCTGCTGCTGCTGCTGACGCCGGGCTACCCTGCCCACTGGGGAGGACATTGCTCACAGCCGCAAGGCCGATGGAGGGGGGGGGGGGGGGACGCACCGCCGCACAACATCAGAGGAAACATCATTAAATTCCCATCTGAGACACTGAGTGCAGCCGCAGCACTCCCTGGCATGGCACCATGCGATTGTTTTTATTTTTATTTACACATACGTATGTGTGTATGTGTGCGTACGGGTGCATGCGTGCGTGTGTGCATGTATGCGTACGCGTGTGTAAATGCAGAATCTCTGCGAAGCCATTTTATGACCTCAGTTGTGCACTTTGTTGATTGAGCCGTTGTGTTGAGACCAAACTGTAAATCTTGAGATGTCACTCACCATTATAAAACAGAAAAAGAAAATCAAACCCTGGTCTGTGTGATTTCTGGGGCTGCTCTACAACGTCAGCTTGGGTCTTTTATAGGAACTTTGTCAATACCGCACTTGGAAGTTTCTGATTCTGATTGTGTGCTTGATTAATGCCAGTTTCTCAGTTCTCGGCTTCCGCACTACTGAATGCCGTTGACTCAAGCCAAAAACGTCCACTTAATCGTGTTCACACTACAGGACGATTATCCCGATTTGTGAATGACTTCCCCCTCCGCCTCTGGTCAGCAAAGCCCTGATTTCTTGGATGGTTCTCATGATTTCCTTGAAAGATTATCCTGTACTGTGGGGTATGTTTGGATTGGATCCTACTTACCCGAACCAGATAAACATTGAACATAACATGTTGAATGTTTAAGATCCAACAGTCTGTACTTTGGCGGCACACAGAGGAAGACTCTAGGAGCCACACTGACCGCTACTCGCCGCAGAAGCAGCAGTGGAAAACAAGAACGTTTGAAGGATTTGCGAAAATAGTGGGCTCCGACTGTCCACTGCTCAGTCCATTTTATCTACATCTAATGACCTCATCCATAGTTTTTTAGTTATTTAAGATGCCCATAATGTTAGCTAAATGGTAAATGGACGGCAATAATACAGCGCTTTTCTAACCAGTGGTTACTCGAAGCACTTTACCATGCTGCCTAATATTCACCCATTCATACACACATTCACACAGCGTTGGTGGTGTCCACCACGCAAGGGGAAAGCCAACCACCTGAGCCACATGCCGCCCGTCGTTAACTCTAAGAACACGTTTTTGACCCTGAGATTGCAATCGTGTTGTGGTGTTGGCAAGTCCGTTGCCTTCCACCCACAACACGAGCAAAATTGTTAAACGTAGCCTCATCTATCGTGAGGTGTGTGGTCGTTTTCTAAATTAGAATAATAGCCTAGTGCGTACCAGTTACGAGTAGAAGCAGATAATACTACCGTCCTACACAGGACGCTATAAAAGTGTTGCCTACTGCCTATTGTATTAGCTAGGTTCTCTTCCTTTGGGCCACGTTAACAAACATGATAAAACATAATATCGTGCAGCAAAATATTCAGAAACACAATAAATCATATCTAGCCTACGGACATTCTTCCTATTGGCAGTCAAAAATTATAGCGTACAGTATTTTATCCCGAGGGCCCTGCAGAAAACGCGCGTGTGCATGTGCCCACCTTGACGTAGTAGGTGATGAGGATCTTGCGCAGGTCAAACACCTGCAGCATGGAGGCGGCGTTGTTGTCGCTGATGCTGTAGCCCTCCAGCACGTACTTGGTGGCGGCCACCTCCCAGGCCAGCCAGCGCTGGCCGAAGGCGGCGTTGAAGGACAGCACGTGGGGCAGGTGGCCCGGCTCGCAGCAGCAGCAGCCCTCGTCCTCCTCCACCCCCTCCGTGATGGCCTCCACCTCCCGCTGCTGGCAGTACGTCCCTGGGGAGACGGGGGGGGGAGGGAGGGAGAGGTGGTGAGGCAGCTGGAGGTGTAAGGGGGTCAAGAGGAGCTCCCTCCCCACGGCGGAGGATGAGCTGGGTGGCCGGTTTGGCCTTGTTATACCGGTTGGTTTTACCGGTTGCAGATGAAGGCCACAGATTTCACAGTTGATCATCATCCCCCTTTTAGCCTTGCAAACACGTCCGTAATGCACAAAGAGATAAAGTTTGTAAGATAACAGAAAATACAAACATTTATAAATAAACATTGACTTTAACCAATAAATTGAAATAGAGTCAAACAGTGTGACTTTCAAACACTTTTACACTATAATTATGTAGTTCAGTTCTTTCCTAGGTGTTTATTCATTTTAAGCACCGTGTCATTTTAAAAGGTCAACCCCCCCATGCAAACACTGATGCTTTGGTATCTCTCTCCCAGAAACACCTCTAATGACTCTGCCCAGTCACTTGTTCTCCTGTCTCTAGCATCGGGTCTAATCATTTCTTTTCATTCAGCTTGGAGACGCTGCCGTGCTGATCAATGGAAACAGCCGTCCAAAGTGTTGAGCAGCGATTTGCGACTGGATCCCTTAAACATCGACGCATCAATTCCCCTCACGAAGGAAGACATCCTTCTTTGTACATCGGGTGTTTTCAACGTGCAAAGCAAAATGGCAATCCGCCCCCTGATGCAGAATTCCCAGCCGGGCCTGGTAACTAGTTCTGCTCCTTTGCGAAGCCCAGGACCACACTCCACTGACCTCTGAACTCCAGGCCGCGGAGCTGGAAGGTGACCAGGCCGTTGCCGATCTCGATGATGTGCACCAGGGCGTTGAGGTAGTCGGAGGCCAGGATGAAGCAGTCCCCCGTGCTGTAGTTCCCCCAGCGGCCCAGCAGCAGGTCCCCGCACAGCGAGTGCTGCAGCGAGCGCGTCAGGTGCTCGTAGAAGATGGAGTTCAGGTTGTTGTCGTCCGCGCCTTGAGAGAGACGGATACCGAGAGATCAGAGAGGAAGAGGATCGGAAGAGGAAGAAAGAAAACATAAGAGAGAAAATGGAAAAACAGGAAAAAGAAAGAAAGAAGGAAAGAATGGAAGAGAGGGATGGAGCAAGAGAGCAAGAGAGCAAAATACATCATGGGGAGGGTTCCAGGAAATGAAAATGGTTCTCTTTCTGAGACAGAGGGAAGGAGAAGGGTGCCGTTTTTATTTTTTTTTTGTATATACCTGGGTTCCGGTCCAACTGGGTGGCCAGCCTCGTGTTGGAATGGTCCACTCGCTTGGTACTGTGGAAGGCAAAGAAAATAAGAATGAAAAGCACTTATCCCTCCCGAGACAGAAGGGAAGGAAAACACGATTGACTTAATGCAAAAAAAAATAAAAAGAAACCTACTTGTAGTCGCGCTCCCAGAACTTGACGGGCCGGGTGTAGGACGTGACGAACACGGCGCTGCCCAGCACGGGGTTGAGGGGGGTGGAGAAGAAGGCGGAGAACACAGCCTGCACAAACAGCACGGCCGAGTCTGGGGCAACACGAGTGGGTTAAGGACGTCTGGAGCTGAACAGACAGGCCCCCCCCCCCCCCCCCGCCCCGATTGAGCCGTGGTCAAACCCCTGCAGGACCCTAGGACACGTGCTCCGGCTCCCCAGACCCACCTCCGAGGACAATTCTGGACTCCTTGTTCTTTCAGCCCTTGCGTTGCACTTAGAATTCACTCGTGTTGTTATGCACTTAAAAGCAAATAAATAAATAAATGTAACCTTGTTTCGCTGATTCCTATATCTACTTGGCACTCTGTACAGGCGGGGAGGGGGGGGGGGGGTGTTCTGCAATACTTTCTTAATGCAGCACTGCTTTTAGTAGCTCCTCCGATTTAAAATTGTATGCTTTGATGTCTTTGCCAGCAGCGCTTGTAAGTTGCTTCGGATAAAACTGCCTGCCGCCTAATGACTACGTGTAAATGTCGTTCTGGTTCATACTCGTCTGTCACCGAACAACACAGACTCGTTTGAATCATCACCTTTCCAAATCTTAAGCGCCCTAATAAGACAGAGGTTTAATGGGATGATAGCTCTGGGGAAGCACGCCTGTAGATCTACAAAGCACCAGGACGTCCCCCCCTCCCGGAGGGAACTAGTGGGAGTAGAACGCACGCGACGGGGACGGAGTGGGCGCTGTGGGCGTGGCCGAAGGATACGAGGCACGGCGAAGGGCTGGGCGAAGGCGTGGAAGGCCGAGCCCCAGGTGATCTGCCAGGGGGCGATGTAGGTCAGCACGAAGCGCAGCTTGTAGAGCAGGTCCCACATCTAGGGAGAGGACGACCACACACATTCAAAACACACACGTGTAGATGTGGGCACACATTTAAAACAGTAAACACCAAGACGGATGCACCCATTCAAAAACACACACACACACACACACACACACACACACGCACACACACGCGAACACTCTCACACCCCAAACACTCGTGTGTGTAGCGTACTGGAAAGGTCACGACTCAACAGTGACCCCCACGCCGGGTGTGATGGCACCGTACCGTACACGTCTTGTTTTTCCCCTTGTGAGGGTCAGTGTGCTTGGGGGGGGGGGGGGGGGGGGGGGGTCTCCTTCTCACCTTGCTGAAGAGGATGGACATGAAGTAGTAGTCGAGCAGGAAGGTCTCGGAGAAGTGGGGGTAGTCGAAGTGGAAGAAGAGCGTGGTGAAACACAGCGTGACGTACTGCAGGGACGGGGCGCAGAACGACGAGCGCATCAGCTTCATCCCCGCGATGGAGATGAAGAGAGCCCGGCTACTGGTGGGCGAGACGGAGACACACACAGAGACAGAGACATTACACAGAGCACGAGAGATGGGACATAACACGGAGACAGAGACATTACACAGAGACAGAGAGATGGGACATAACACGGAGACAGAGACATAACACAGAGCACGAGAGATGGGACACACACAGAGACAGAGACATTACACAGAGCACGAGAGATGGGACATAACACAGAGACAGAGACATTACACAGAGCACGAGAGATGGGACACACACACACAGAGACAGAGACATTACACAGAAACAGAGAGAGGGACACACACAGAGACAGAGACATTACACAGAGACGGAGAGAGGGACACACACACAGAGACAGAGACATTACACAGAGACAGAGAGAGGGACACACACACAGAGACAGAGACATTACACAGAGACAGAGAGAGGGACACACACAGAGACAGAGACATTACACAGAGACGGAGAGAGGGACACAGAGACAGAGACATTACACAGAGACAGAGAGAGGGACACACACACAGAGACAGAGACATTACACAGAGACAGAGAGAGGGACACACACACAGAGACAGAGACATTACACAGAAACAGAGAGAGGGACACACACAGAGACAGAGACATTACACAGAGACGGAGAGAGGGACACAGAGACAGAGACATTACACAGAGACAGAGAGAGGGACACACACACAGAGACAGAGACATTACACAGAGACAGAGAGAGGGACACACACACAGAGACAGAGACATTACACAGAGACAGAGAGAGCGACAAAACACGGAGACAGAGACATTACACAGAGCACGAGAGATGGGACAAAACACAGAGACAGAACACACACAGAGGAAGGCAGAGAGAGAGAGAGACACACACACACACACACACACACACACACACACACACACACACACACACACACACACACACACACACACACACACACACACACACACACACACACACACACACACACACACACACACACACACACTTTATATTGTGTACTAGAAAAAATATTGTCATAGTGGATGGAAAACCCACCCCTGCTGTGTGTTGACAGACACGTTATACATTAGTGAGGGCCTTTAAACACCTCCGCGCGTGAGGATCTTCTAAAAGTGAAAGCTAATTTACACTTGCGGCACTTTAACACATGCAGTGCCGATTGCTGACAAGCTCGCTGGGAACAGATCAGACTGTGAGGAAGACCAAGATGATGAGGATGAAGGCTTCAATGATAGATCAGCCTTGGGAAAAGAGTGCCCCCATATGATTGTGAGTTTGTGACCATGATCTGTAGGAGCCGATAACAGCACCTGACTGACATCAGGATTGACAGGACGGACATCGACTATATTGTTATTCTGAATTACTTTGTAGTTTTTTATAAAAAAAAAAAAAGTACCGTAATCACTTTGTCGTTTTCTCTTTCATGCCGTGAACATAATACTGTGATATCTGAATTTCCCTTCTTACATGAATAAAGTACATCTTAAGTTTGCAAATACGTTTTGTATACGTTGAGTGATAGTAGAAAAATAAACAATGCATGGAGAGGATATTTTATATATATATATTAGAGCTGTCAGTTAAACGCGTTATTAACGGCGTTAACGCAAACCAAATTTAACGGCGTCAAAAAAATTAACGCGCGATTAACGCAATTATTTTATAAAAAATAATTTCTTTTTTTTTTTTTGGCTCAAAACAAAGAAGCAGTAGCCTGACTGCTATGTTCAAATGACATTTGTTCAATGCAGTCGTTTAATTGCACTATAGGCTCTTTTTTGTATCATCCTGTTTTGATCAGTATATGCCAATGTTGTTATCAATAAAAAATCATTTGCACAAGACAAGCCGATGCACTTCACCATGTTGATAAGAGAATTAAAATGAGAAGAATTATGGGACAAAAAAATCAAGGGATATTTAGCATAGAAAAAGAATGTGCGATTAATCGCGATTAATCGTGAGTTAACTATGACATTAATGCGATTAATCACGATTAAATATTTTAATCGCTTGACAGCTATAATATATATATAATCTAAAATACAGAGTGCAGTCCCGCAAATGGTTATGGAGCAGTGGACAGAGTGTGTGTGTCGAACCAATTTCAGCGTCTTGCTCAAGGGCACGGGAGTCCAATGAACGAGCATGCTTCTGTTTTGAGTGCAGAGGAGGACGGCGGAGGAGGAGGGAGGAGGGAGGAGGGAGGAGGAGGGAGGAGGGAGGAGGGACGGGGGAGGACAAAGGGAAGGGAAGCAGCGTACTAGATGTCCAGCTCCTTGTGGTGCTGGCCCACGCTGCGGGCCTCGGTGGTCAGGGAGTTGAGCACCACGGCGGGGTAGATGAAGTACTTCTCCACGCACTGCAGCCAGGCGTACAGCTTCTCGAACCACATCAGCTGGGCCGCGTCTGGGGAGGGTCGGCGGCGTGGCAGTCATTATCCGCTCGAGCACACGCTTTCTACCTCAAGTGGCTCACGGCGCGAGGCCGAGGACAATCAGAGCACAGTGTCAGCCGTGAGGGCTCCACAACCTCGTTTCTAAAGGAAAATACACTGAGTGGAGAGAGGCTTAAGGTATCGGTTATATTTGCCTTAGGTCAAAATGGCGGAAGGAGAAATTCTTATTCTACATCCTACATTTAGAACAAGGTGGACGCTACCACATTTATCCGATCGTTCCAGAAAACAAATAATTATCCAAAGCTTATGAGTATGTTCTCGGGCCGGTAACGTGATTCTATATTTTGAATGGATCCTTGTTCTTTAATGGACCAGACCTGCAGACTGACTGAAAAGTGTATCTTTTGAGAATCAAGAGAGAGAGAGCTACTTTAGGCCGGCTGAACATGTAGCCCAATGGCTCCCTGACAGAACTGTGTCGGGTGAGGTCCACTCACCTCGGACCTCAAACTGGCTGTACTCTCTGGAGCGAAGCACGGGATGGGCCAGGCAGAACCAGGGCAGCTGCTTCCGGAGCTGGGGCAGCAGGTAGTGGGTGAAGAAACCAACCACCCCCGCAAGGATGTACAGCACCAAGCTCAGGGCCGGCTGGCAGAGAGACCGAGAGACAGTGTGGACAGAGACAGACGGGTGGGAGAGAGAGAGAGAGACCAGAGTAGAACGGAGAAACATAGATTATCATCACTCATCATCGTTATCATTTTATTGTTAACAGCTGTTGTTATGTCAATTGAAATTTGTATTGAAAGATGGAAAGAAAAAGAGACAGACAGTGGGACTGTAGGAGCAGGGAGGAGGGATGGAGACACAATAGAAAAGAAAGCGGAA
>NC_082388.1:11114168-11139133 GCF_031168955.1 Gadus macrocephalus
AATCTGGTGGAGGTACTAGAACCTGGAGTACGCAGTACTGACCCAATACCCCATCATCAGATGGAGGTATTTCTAACTTGGTAAGAAGTACTGACTTAGCACTCACAACACTGTACCTTGAGTAGGGAGTACTCACTAGGCACTCACAACACTGAGGTAAAGTACCTTGAGTAAGGAGTACTGGCTTAGCACTCATAATACTGAGGCACAGTACCTTGAGTAGGGAGTACTGACTAGGCACTCATAATACTGAGGTACAGTACCTTGAGTAGGGAGTACTGACTAAACATTCGAAACACTGAGGTACAGTACCTTGAGTAGGGAGTACCGACTAAGCACTCATAATACTGAGGCACAGTACCTTGAGTAGGGAGTACTGGCAGCTTGCGATGACCAGGCAGAACTGGAAGACCCAGATGTCTCTGAAGAACCCCTGCAGAAGCAGCAGGAAGCCCAGGAAGGCCACCAGGCTGCCCAGCACCACCGCAAACACGTTCTCCCCCACACGGCGGTTCCTGCAGGGGGCACCAGAGAGAGAGATACCCAATCAATGACCAAGCTCGGAGTACAACAGAAAAGGGAGTCATGATTGGCTTTGGAGCCACGGGATAGAGGGAATATTTAGATTAGATCTATTATTAAAAGTAATTCATTTGATGAATATTATAATGTCATTAATGAGCAGGTAGGGTAGTGTTTACCATCCTCATGGCCCGTGGCCACATTACTAGCTCTGAAAATGTTAAGTAATGTAATCAATAGGCAGGCTGTTTGTTATACACAGGACATCTATGAGAACTTACAAATAATTATTTGCTTGCATCAAATATCTACAGCTTATGTCAGCAACGTCCTGTGACCCCATATGCATAACAGGGGACCCCGTGGTTAGGAACCACTGGGGTAGGGGAATCAGGGCATCGTGTTCCAGGGTGCGAGATAGAGTATGAACATTGGGCATCGAACCCAGACATGTGTTCGACTTGAGGTCCAACCCCCTGACCACTAGACTGTGTGTTTGCGAGACTCCGGCGCCCCGGTTCTGTCTGGGGGCAGCCCTACCGGTCCAACAGGGCGAGCAGCGCCAGGCGGTCGTAGCGGACCCGTAGCCAGCGGCCGGGCAGCACCCAGAAGCGGTAGTACTGCTTGGGCTTGGCCTTCTCCTCGATCATCAGCGTGTTCTCCTGGGACTCCTGGAGGGACTCGTGGTCCAGGTCGAACTGCAGGGGGGGGGGGGGGGTACACGGGGGACAGGGGGGGGACACAGGGTTACATAAGCATACACAGGTAGTAGCAGACATTATTTGTTTGATGTTTTATGTTATTACCTTTTGCTATAAATAAGTACTGCCTTAAAAAAAACAAAAAAAAAAACAGCCAGAGCTTTGAAATGTGCCTCTTAAAATAAAGCACCTCACTTTAGAAAATGAAATAAAAAGAAGGCTATTGCTATTGAGTTTCTTTGTCTTCTTCTTGTTAACTCAATTTCACATCTCGACAGTCGCACCCATTTTATGAACAATCTCAACACGTCGTTATTAACAATTCAACAGTTTTGACACATCCCATCTCTTCCTTTTCCCCTTATATGGTATACGGTATGAGGACTTGAAATCCATTTACAAATGACTATTTAGTCATTCAATACAAGCATTCATCCAAAGGGGCTTACGATATCTAAGACATATTTTAGATCGTGTTCATAGATGCAGTCAGGTAGACTGCCAGTGGGGTTGGAACCAAGAACCTCCCGGCTGGGAGTCACGCTAACCACTAGACTTTTCTGCCCTCAACAATTAAACAAATACGTTTCATTCTTAGTATGCATCATCTTCATAATAATAACGATAATCCTTGGTTCAAATCAAGGGGGTTTGTGGGAGTTCAAACAGGTGTGGCTCACCTCAGGCATCTCCAGGGGCACCTGTCTCACCCGCATGCCCTGCAGGACCACAGGCCGCGGCTGGAGCATGGACAAGGCCGGCGCCCCCTCCTGCACCTCGGTGGAGGTGAAGCTCGACGACTGCGACTGCCTCTCTCTCTCCCGCTCCAACTCCCTCTGCCGCTCCCGCTCCCTCTCCCTCTCCCTGCAGGGGCGGGGGTCAGGGGGTTCAAGCAGGGGGAGAAAGCTACCGGTTCCCATGGTGAGGCTTATCTAAATCTATACGAAATCTGTGCCTTTCTTCTCAATAGCGGGTGGCAACACATAATTAAATATAATACATTCAAACATAATAGGGTAGTGACCGTGTTTAACACTGGAGAAGGTTGTGCTGCATAAAAACACGATCATTTGAAGGCTGACATTCATCTAATTTACTGAAAAACGTCGGCTTGAGCTTCTGCACTGAAGAAATACTACCAGCAAAAGTAGAGCGCTGGAGTAGAGCGGGAGGGCTTACTGCATAGGGTCTTCGTATCCGCCTCCAGCAGGGCCAAACGTGTAGGACCTCTTCACTCCTACAGCAGGACACACCGCACGTCAGCGGACAGGCTATCGCTCCACAATGTCATTCCTGTGTTGATGATCAGGTTCAAACAACGGGGCCTCGTCCGATCCGACCACGAAGGTGCCGCAATAACAATTCAAACTGCACCTAGGGCTGGGCGATTAATCGGATTTTGATCGCGATTTCGATTTTAGAGTCAAACGATCATAAAATTAACATAATATATATATTTTTTTATGTTTTATAGAAAGGGCAGAACAGCTGGATATATATATCTGTTTATCGTTTTAGATTGGGCATTTTCTTTTTGACCATTTTGTGGCAAAGTTTTTGGCAAAGTTTCTCTGTTCCAAAAAAAAAAAATCCGGAGAGACATGCCGAATAAATACAACACGTTTTCAAACTCAAAAATAATCGTTTGAATAATCGTGATTTCAATATTGGCCAAAATAATCGTGACTATGATTTTTCCCATAATCGAGCAGCCCTACCTGCACCACGTACTTTGATCACGGTGAACAATCCTACACAAAGGCACGGTGCAGCTTGACTCTACAGCTGGGAACGCCCATGTCCCCTACTCAAGATCCCCCCACGGGGCCTTTAGAAGCCTGCAGCAGACGGATGCATGGCGTGCGCGCTCACCGCTCTCGTCGTAGAAGTAGTGTATGGCGCCCTCCGACGTGTCGTCGAAGGTGGAGGCCTCGTGGACGCCCCCCCCCCGGGGCAGCAGGAGGGAGGAGGCGAACTGCAGGGCCGAGGGCAGGGTGCGGTTCCTGGAGTTGGAGGAGGTGCGGGCGCGCTGGAGGTCCTGGAGGCTGTGGGAACACACACACACACACACAAAGGAGATAACCTCAGCCGACTCCGGCACTAGAGTGTGTGTCCACTGTGGAGATAAGCAGGGGATGGGGGGGACCTTTACAAGCACCGCCGCTCCTTCCTGCTGCCGCCTGACTTTACAACCAACATTGTTCCCACTAGACCACATACACACCAACACGTGCAATATTAATATACTGTTCAACATCAATATTCCAATATTGTGCAGTAATGTGAAATCAACCGTTTAGTCTGCATAATTATTTATTGTATATTTTTATATTGTATCATTTTTTTATATTAGTATGGATTATATCTAGATTTCTACAGGAGTCCAACCCCTCATCCACTTCTCTATCTAGCCCCAATCATTGTATTGTGTGAGGAATTTCACCGAACACCGAACACCGAACCTAATGAAGACAGCATAATGAGACTGCACATAGAGATGAGGGATCAGCAACATGAGGCAGCAAAACAAAATCTACCAAGGCAATTGACAAGTGCTAGGCCATTATGAGAAGGTTTAATCAAAAAACAGGCGGTTGAGTGGACTGCATGGTGCAGGGGTAGGAGAGGAGGGGCAGAGATGGAGAGAACAGAGGCAAGGCATGATTAAGCCTGTGTGTGTGTGTGTGCACGCGTGTGTGAGTGTACCCACCTGGGGGGAGAGCCCATGGTGGAGGGGGGAGGGGTGGGGTTGCTCCCAGCGTTATGTCTCCGCCGGATAGCCTGGGTCCTCTTCACGCTGCTGACCGAGTCCCGCTTGCTTCCCTCCTCTGTTGCCATGGCTACAGCAGCATCAGCACCAGACGCAGTAAGGCACGGGGAGGAGATGACAAGTATACCGTGTCACTTTCAAGTTCTTATTGAAACTTTCGATATTTTCAAGCCGCCCCAGGTATCCAAATTAAATATGTGAGGGAGCGCCTCCGCGCCCTGCGGTACCGTGACAATGAGATGCAGCGATTATCAATTTCATTGATTATCAATTGGCTGGGAGCGGAGATTGCCGCAGTGCTTTAAAAAAGTTACCGCAGGACGGTGACTTGCCATGAATCATCAGCCGAGTGCACAGAAAACAGCCTCCACATATATAGGTTCACTAAGACCCCAATTATGCCCCAATGGATTTCATCTGAAACACTCGTGGGCTGTACTTCAAACCAGACATTCCTACACTCCACCCTGAAGCATTACTCAATCCAACTACTGTGATATTGAATCATCACCTAACTCAATCACACTACAGTGACTGTGAATCAGGACGTACCTCAATGAAACGACAGTGACAGTTAATCACCAGCTAACTCAATAAACTAGTGACGAGTGAGTCAATCAAAACAAAAACCAAACTAGCAACAATGAATCCCCACCCGACTGACTCAGGCTAGTTAGCGTTGTAACTTGTAAGGTGAAGTTAGTGCAGCGCGAGTGGGGGACACTCCCTTGAACCACAAGTAGCACTCCCAACTATTGCAGTGGCATTTATATTACTCCTGAATCCCCCCTTCGGCTCCAACAAAGTATTACATTTGCTGCATTACATCTACATTACTATGATCTCACCTCCACCCACAGCTCCCTCCTCCACCAGCTCCCCAGCCCTCCAGCCCATTTGGTTCCCGGTCCAGGAGCCGCCCAGGGAGTCCAGCCGGTGGTGGTGGAGGTGGTGGTGGTGGTGGGCTCCGGGGAAGCCCCCGTCGATGTGGAGGGTGCGGGCCTCCAGGTCGGACTTGGAGACGGAGAGCGTGCGGGGCGCGGGGGTGGAGGAGGAGGGCATGGAGAGGAGGGCGCCCGGCAGGGCGGTGGTGTTGCCCTGACTCCCCGCCCCGTCCATGCTCAGCACCCGGGCGTGGGTCTTGGCGCTGGCCGTGCTGGCGGAGCGCTGCGCGGCGCGGGAGTGCGACGCGCCGCCGCCGGCGAGGGCGTTGACGGTGGTGTTGTTGTTGTGGTGGTGGTGGTGGTGGTGGGTTGCCGTCTCTCCTGGCAACAGGTCGCCGTCCCGGGACGCGGGGGGCGGCAGGGCGGCGGGGAGCGAGGACGAGGCCACGCCCGCGCTGGCGAGGTCCGGGGAGTAGCACGAGGTGGAGGAGCTGGTGTCGTCGTCGTCGTCGTCGTCGGAGCTGTAGCGCCGCTGGGAGCCCAGGCTGGAGCCGGCGCTCATGTCGCTGCCGTCGTCGTCGTCGTCGTCGTCGTCGTCGCTCGAGTCCTCGTACAGGCTCTCGCTGTACGCCTTGGCCCCCAGCCGGCTGCGCACCGGGATGTAGTCCCGGGGCTGCCGGTGGCCGTGGTGGCGCTTGTAGGAGCCGCAGTCGAAGCTGCTGCTGCCGGCCGCGGCGCGCTTCCGCGGCGCTTTCCTCCGGCCCGGCCGGTGGGCCGCGCCGCCCGCCCGGAGCAGCTTCAGGTCCTTGGGCCGGACCACCTGCTGGGCCGGCGCGGCCGCCGGCTGCTCCGACAGGAGGAAGGGGGCCGAGGGGTGCAGGGCGGGCTCCGAGCACCCCAGGCCCAGAGCCAGCCCGGCGGGGACGGAGTTGGCCTGGCGGGGCGGCGGCAGGGGGGGCGCCGGGGCCGCCCGGCCTAGGTCACACACCTCAGAGTGCCCGCTGCTGGAGGGGGAGGAGTCACGGGCGGCCGGGGGCTGGGCCGCGTCGGAGGGCGCCGGGGGCAGGTCCTCCCCCTCCACTAACGTCCTGTCCAGCCCCTGGCCGACGGACGCCTCGCGGGACGGCGAGCGCAGCAGCACGCTGTCCGACAGGTTGTCCGTGTCGCTGCTGCCCGGCCCCGCGCCGCCGTCCTCCGCCGCCGCCGCCGGGCCCGGGGTGGCCGCGGGGCCCGAGGCCGGCGCCCGGGGCTCCGCGGGCCGCGGCAGGCTGAGGGAGGGGCTCTCCAGCTGCGTGGAGTCCGTCTTCTCGCTGCGGTAGCTGCTCACCGTGCTGAGCGTCTCGCGGTCCGTGGTGGCCCCGCCGGCGCTGAAACAGCTGTCGGTGGAGCCGGCGGCCAGCGCCACGCCGCTGCGGCTGCCCGCGCGCTTGGCCCCGGGGCCGAACGCCACGGGGTCCAGGCCCAGGCCCAGCAGGTTCTCGCTCAGCTCCTCGCTCAGGCTGCTCTTGATGAGCGGGCTGAGGGGCGTCTCGCCCAGGCTCTCCGACTCGGCCGAGGGCCCCAGGGGCGAGTAGGCCCCCAGGCTGCGCGCGTCCCCGGGGCTCTGCGGAGAGCGCCGCTCCCCCTCCTGGGACGGCTCCCTGTCGCCGCCGTCCTCCTGGCTGGAGGGGGACGGGGGGATGGACGGGTGGTCCTGGGGCTCCCTGAAGCCAGACGCGGCGGGCAGGCTCACGAGGCCCGGGTACTCCGAGCCCCGTGCTGCGGCCATGCAGGACGGGACCCCCGTGGCAGTCCCTGGGCGGAGGGAGACGATGGTGAATTGATTACATACAGCGTCGGGTTCAGCAGCAGAATATCAGCCAGATTGATTTTACTGCAGTGTAATGAAGACAGCCGAAGAGTCATTAGTGCAGGCAAGAAGGAAGGCCTCATTAACGGTAACTTATGTTTGTGGAGTTGTGGCCTGTGGGGGGGGAGCAGGAAAGAGCAGTAGGAGCATTGGAGATTTAATACAGACTCCGGTTGAGCCGAGGGGAGCTGCTTTTGGCATTTAAGGAAACATCCTTGAAAGCCCGTTCGAGGGAGCCTATTAAAAAAGCAGCCAATGACTGTAAGCCAATGGTAATTAGCCCGCGATGACTGCTCGACTGGCCTGACTAACATACGAGATCCTAAAATACGGTATTTAACTAGCTGTTCTGTTGGCTCTGCACATCCACTCATTAAAAACATGGCTCAAGGTAAATTAAGTATTACTGTGTCTGAGAGCTGAACGGCCAGGGCTTTGGGAGGGATAGGGGGAGGGTAGTCAATCATTTGTGTGTTATCCTTCTTTTAATATCCACTAAATGGATTGGTGGGATGCAACGTATTCACTGTCACCATGTATAACTCAGCACTTTGTCATTTCACATTCACATTTCATTATACAACGTTGAAACGCTGTATTTCATATAATTGTACTGTGCAAAGACAATTAAGTTGAATCTAATCATCACCACGAGATGTACAGTGAATTCAGACACATGTAATGCATATGGGGGAGAAGGTGGGGAGTTGGGACTCTTGCTCAAGGATGCCTATAATTTGCCTGTGGATGTGTTGGAAGAGGAACCCAGAATCTGATTGGCTGAGAGGGTAAACCTCCAGCCACCGCACAACCGTGCCTTCGTTAATCACACATCATGCATTGAATACAATCTATTCCTTCTTTTGCATTGTGGATCGAGGGACCTTATACACACAATGTCATGTGTGGCGGTAAATACAAGCTTAGGGGCAACCGAACACCACAAAGCAACAGCGACTGAAGAGTAGACTAAGTGGATTACAACACAATAGAGCAGGGTTAGGCCTTGTTGTGTTTCTCAGAGCTTGTGAAGAAGAGATTAGCGATGGGCTTACTCATAGTGTCCAGGGAGCACTGGCGAAGAAGCCCTCGATTAGCTGTGGTCAACATGACGTTATGGCAGCCGTGCTCCTGCATCATCATCATCTCCTTCATATCTAATTCATCAGGAGACAAAAACGACCGACAAGAGACATGCAGGTTTTTGTACTGTTACTCAGGAGCAGAATCATGTTTTAAGGAAGGCCAGAATAAACGATTGGGCGGGAGCAACAAAAAGGCCTTGATTCTTTTTTCACTTTTAATACATCACACACACACACACACACACACACACACACACACACCTTATTTTTGGGACGCAGGCCATGAAATTAAAATACCTACCCTTGGTTCCGCCTGTATCCTCTAGCTGTGGCAGAAACTCCTTTAAATTAAACAAGAACAGGGAAAATCTGTTATTTAGCACTCAGGAATCCGCCTCACTTTACTCTCTAATTCAGTTAAATTACCCTTTAACGGAGACGACGAGCGTCTCAAGTTATTATACAAAAGAATGTGACCTTCAGCAGAGCGAATCCCAACCCTCTTCGCTATGACTCAGGGAATGGACTCCGGCGCGGAGGCTGGTGTATGTGACTGTAGGATATGCTGTAGCGTGGCTCACCGACACCTGGTTGAGGCCAAACAGAGAGTGCTGGGAGCTGCAGCGCACCGGCGGCGTCGAGTTGACCTTCCGGAAGACCGTCATCTCCACGCCAGCATGGCTGTCCCTGCGGAGGAGGTGGGACAGCGACGGTCACAACTTCCCCGTCGTCGGGCGCACTTGACTCCAGCAGAACTTTGATGGCTTCCTGAGCGACTTTTAGCTTGCCATTACTGCCCACTCCATTGCACCTCCTCGCCGTGACCCCTTTGATGAGTTACTTATTTGCATGCGTGTGGGGCTGTAGGGAGTTTCTCTCCTGTCCTCTAAGTGGGCTATGGGCTTGTTAAGGCTGCCGTATTATAATGCCGGCCTGTATAGGCTTTTGAGACTTGCGTTGCGATAAAGGGCTAAATAAATTAACTTGCTCCTAAAAGGGGAAAGAAAGTCATTATACATCATCCTCCTGCACTTCTTCGACCTCCGCACTTTTGAGCATTGTACTTTGAGCATTGAATTTAGGATGCAATTTGTGGGCATGTACCATGTCCTATCCACTCACTTACCGGGAGGTCGCCGCTTCCCTTTGCAGATTGTCCAATTCTGATTGTATGCTTTTTGACGGTTATCAGCGATACGACTGCAAGTGTCTAAAACTAAATGTAAAGGTACTCCTCCTCAGAACTACGACGGAGCCAGCCCATCTCCGAGGTCGCCTTACCTGTGCTGGTTCCCGTCGTGGGTGCCCGAGCCCTCGTCGCCCTCCTCCAACCGCGGGGCGTCTGTGGAGAGCGAGGCCTGCTTCTTCTCTATGATCTCCCCCAGGTCGAACATGGAGTGCAGCCGGAAGTTCACCACCTTGATGGCGGTGAAAAAGACCGCCACCACGGCACAGTAAATGCCGGCGACCAACAGGCTAGGAGGGAGAGCCTGTAGAGTGAACACGTAATGACATATTAAAATAAATCCAATACTATTCCAAAAACCAGCAATTGGTTCACATTCGATAGAAAACCTTTCAGTGTCCCCATTCAAACTAGGCTTGAGAAAAAAACCTGCTGCATGTAGTTTTAATATGGATAAAACGAAACAGAAGAATAGTTTATAAATAAACACCACCCCAAAGTGTTACTCAACCCACAAAGACTGGAATTGTTGCCTGCAGCCATTTCCTCCTCTTTGTGGAGGTTTTCAAGCCATGTCTAGCTCATATCTCAATCTCCAACAACAGCACCAAAAAGATTACTCATACAGCATATTCCGTATAATGTAATATCCACTCACATGGAAAATAGGACACTTGTCTAGCCCATGCAAATTATGATTGGCTTTTGATTAGATAACACTAACAGTACTTTATTAATCCAAGTCGGGACCTTTGGGAGTTAGATGTGGTTCAACCTTTTCTGACACAAAAATGCACTTCAACCTTATTTTTATTCCAGCATTCCAGTCCATGCATGATTGTTGAGTAATACATCCTGTTTGGCTCGTATTTTTTCCGTTGGTCCAGACGTTACAACAGAGTAACCATAATAAAACGTGTCTGTGTTGAATGGATTGTGTCATCCAAAGTGTAACCAAAGGTGACTTAAACTGACTTATTCATACAATGGTTGGTGGCCTTCTGAGAAAACGCCAATGTCAAGCTCGCCTAGTATTTGGTAGGCTCAATTTATTTATCCTGGGTTTGATTCCCAGTTTCTTCAGCCAACCTGGAATCCCCCTGGAGCAAGGCGTCTAACCACAACCAGCGCTCAACGGCTAAATCGGTTCACAGCAACCAACTGTTCAAAGTCTTCACATTTGACATGATAGTTTAGTGTATTTATTTGTGTAGCTAAACCGCCCAGCGAGATCACAATGAAAGGATGCTCACCATGTACAACAGGAAGGGGAAGGCCAGTAGGAATATCCAGAGGTAGAGGTGGAAACAGTTGGAGAACGTGCTCTGGTGTGGGTCCACATACCAGCCCCCCGTCAGGGAGGCCCAAACCCCTTGCCGTAGTATCTGAAGAGCCTGAGAACCCATGTCCACGTCCAGGTTGGAACAGCAGGGCTCCCTTTGAAGCAGGAGCTCAGGATACCGTGCAGCAGTGGCAGCCACAGAGCCGTCTGTCTACAGCAGTAGTTCCATTGGGGATGGTATCTGAGCAAAGATGGGTTCATCAAGAACTTGTCTCAGGCTTGTCTCCTGTGTTTCTTAAATTGGTTTTGGAGTCTGTGCATGTTGTTGTGCTGGAATCCCCTCATTCGCTTAACCACTGTTGTAGATCCGTGTCCTTATCCTGGGCAGGTATTCAGGAAAGGGACTTTTTGGAACATTGGCAATCCAATGAATGCATATAGAAACATGAACCTGTAAAAAAAGAAAATATACGTTTTTTGGTCCAAATGCAATGCCTACATGATTCAGTTAAAATATAGAGTCCTAACAAATGTCAGATGAACGGAAAACTTTAAAAGCAATTTATACCAAAACAAATGTAAAATTACATTTAACTATGTGTCTATAGTACCATTATTAAACTTTAAAAGCAATTTATACCAAAACAAATTTAAAATTACATTTAACTATGTGTCTATAGTACCATTATTTGCTGATTGTCCATAAGCAACCGACAACAAACTAGATGCACTGAATTAAATTAAATGAGTTTCAATAGGTAAAATACGTGTATTTGACGTTAAGCAGTGCATCAGTTGACAGTTGCATTGCACTAGCCAAGAGGCTTGAGAGTAAGAGGCCCGGGTTAGCTGATCACTTAGCATTAAGGTAAAACATGAACCGAAAACAAAATAACCCAACAGTGACACCCCAATCAATGAATCAATCAGCACAGAGCACTTTTGTATAACTTAGCCTTAATGTCCACCAGCGGAAATATGCATGTCAATTGGAATTTGATCAATACTTTCTCAACTTTAGGATAAGACAGAAGTGAGCTTCTTCAGACCACTAGCAACACACCCAAGTCACCGCACCTGACTACAGGCTAGGTGTATCCTCTCAGATGACATTAAAGCTCCAACAAGCACATACATACCGACAATATTCACTATATGTTCAGTGAGGTGACAAGGACTTTGAAGTGTTAAAAATGACCGAATGTCATAGCTCCCAAGTTATAAAAACGAGTCAGCCCCCAGCAGGTTTAGTTTAGCTTAGCTTAGCCTTTTTGCTAACATGGCTAGCTGGGTCACTAGACAAGCCGACCTAGAAGCGGTGGTTACCGGGTAACGCTAGGCCGTAGACCCGCTAACAGCGTAGCTGTTGGGTGTCAGTTGAGACGTCTGCTAACCTAAGTTACTAGTACTTACCTAGAACCAAGCACATCCCAAGCCCCCCAGACTCCACCACTCCCCGATATTTTCCAAATCAAAGGCCACTAACAGTTGCCCAGTGCTCCAACGCTAGTGAAAGTCCCACTCATTTCACTGTTTAAAAATAAAATGTTCCCAACATTAACAGCCTCTTAGAGCTAGCCTACTAGCATGGCTTACTAGCATTTTTGCTGGTTGTAGTTCATCTTCCTTCCGCCTTCTGTCAGTACATCCACACATCTCTGATGTATCTTTTCCATGTCAGAAGGCTAGCTCGGGCAGCTGGTGGTCCATGAGCAGAGCTGTAGTAAAGTTATCGCTTGACTAACGTAGCCATTCGCTAACTTCTCATGGTTGTCTGTGTTGCTGGCCGAAGTGTCTCAACCTCTCTGGTGTAAAAGCTGTCCACAGGTCCACCGGCAGCGGATCTCTTCCTTCATTTTTGTACGATGTGGAGCGAAATGTGTTTCTTCCTGCCGTAGCTTTGCGTACGACTCATGAAACGTTGTCAGTAGCTATGTTCAAAATCATATAGCACCCATAGTATGCTAGCATTTGGCTAACTAGTTTACACACAGACACACACGCGCGCGCGCACACACACACACACACACACACACACACACACACATACATACATACACACATTGGAAGGTACGGCAAGAGAGAGATTCCCATGGAACTGATTGGCCACTTGCGTACGCGTCACAGCTGAGTAAAACAGAGTGGGGTAAAGAGACTGGGCTGCTGAGTAGCCCTGGGACTTACCTTTCTAGGGGTAGGAATTGGCAAAAATGTGACGATTCGATAGTATTGCGATATTTGGGCCACGATTCAATATTATTGTGATTTTATTCTGCTATATATTGAGATTCATGTCCCCCATATTATTCAAAGGCGCTACAAACCATTAGGAAAGTAAGACTGCTCAACTTACTTATACACGGAAGAGGATTAGGGCCACACGAAAGAAAAGTTCTGACTTTATGCTTAGAATTCTGACTTTAAAGTCATTTTTTAAATCTCAGAATTCTGACTTTAAAGTTACAACTATGGAATTCTGAGAATAAAATCAGAATTCTAAATATGATAGAGTAAAATAAAACAGAAATACTAGAATAACATAAACCTGAGAATAATCATACAATTAAGAGTAATTTAGAGCTTCAATGAAATTGAGAAAAATAAACAAAAATCTGTTCTTCTAGAGTCGAGTCCTGATGGTTGCAAGGTCCTCAACCAAAATGTTTAATTCATTTGGGAATATTGGCATTTTTGTTCAGAAAAAAGAGTTGGTCAACAAGCTGCATGCTATCAGAGTAAACAATTTTATTTATTTATCAGAATATTATTGAAATATATTGCAATACTCCGCTGCGCTAACTGTCTCGATATAATTGCAAAATATCGTGATACCGGCCGAGGAGAATAGATTTTTTCCCCCACCACTACTAATTCCACCTAACCTTTTAGGTGAATGGGTATATTTCACCTAACCACCACCCTGCCTCCCTACCACCCACTCAATGTTGAGCGCTTAGGCTTCATGTTATGGTCCAAGGAAGGGGGAGCCCAAACGCACGACACAGACGAGATTTGACACAGTAAAAATGTTGATTGCGTTTGCAATCAACCAGCAATGGCTGGTTGATGCAGCAGGCCAGCGGGGTTGGTGTTGGAGCCAGGAGGGCGGCGTGGAGGAGCAGCGCCCGCGGAAAATTATTTGGAAAACGGAAGAAAAGGCAAAGTTACTAGACTGTGTACATTCATTTTTCATTTTGAGAAAGAGTGAGAAACTCCTCATCCCATGAACCATTGCAGACCTTTTTGCAATGGTTACAACACAATAGTTTAGCGTGTTATTGTATGTGTGTATGCAGTGTTTCATATAGTGTATAGCATTGTCATCGACATGGTACCACAGTTGCATTGTTTACCGACCATGGAAGTATGGTCGGTAACATGATTCTCTACATCTGATCTTTACAATGACTCTCCTCCTGCCATCTGGGCAACAATCATTATTCAACAATTATTATTATTTAACAATTATTAATTATATTATTATTTTAGATTAGTTTGTCCCTTTTTGACCTGAATATAACACCTTGTATTTAAATGTTCATTTTTGTATTTTAAAACAAAAATCGTAATTACCACTCGTTTTAAAATATATTTTTCTGTTTCTCAAAATGATCAAATATGAGAATCAAATGATCAAATATGCCAGTCTACAAATCCCTTTGCGACTTTAAGCGATAAGAAGTCGCCACAGTGCCCAAAAACCATCAACGTCATTAATTTTAAGTAAAAGGAATAACCTCAGTCACGAGAAGTTAACGGAGTCGTGCACTGAGCCCTCTCGGATGCCAGGCCGAAACAACATTTGTTTCACTATGACTCATTTCAGCTGCCCAACCCTCCTTCTCCTGCAAAAAAATAATAATAACGCTTCAGGTGGCGTTTTGATAAGAGAAAACTTTCATTTTATTAGTAAATGGTATAAAGATAATTATGAGCCTTTGATGATATCCAGAAACATTTTGCGGAGACACATTCCTGTTCCCCCTGCTTGTATTGGAGTGAACGGGGATATCTACTTCTGGGCCCCATGAATCGAGGGACACGTCCACAGCACGCTAAAACAACTGCAATACCAGGCTTGGCCACTGAGCACTGATGGATTGCACTGCTCCTGGTGGCCTAAGGATTAATGGGTAGTGTAGTGATTTCAATGACATTGCGAATAAAATATATTTTTCTAAAAAACTAGATGTCGCCCTGATTAACGTGTGACTTCTACAGGTGCAAAAACCTTTGATACACAATCTAACGTCGCGTGGTATACCTACCATTTGGATGGTTACGACATTTAGGCTTTTAATCAAAATCCCGACGGGATGAACAAATACAAAAATGAACATTTGAAGCTTAATGGTCTTTAAGCTTTTTTTATTTTATTTCTGAAATGTTCAAATAACTTCCCTTGTGTAAAGCAATGTGCATTGCTTTCATCCGCAATCTTTAAATACCCTGCACAGCGTGTGAACGTAAAGGATTGTGGGTATTTTAGATTGTTGAGGATCGATGCATCCTTGAAAAATATCGGAATTCTCGAAAACAAAGGACGCGAAAAGGGAATTTCCGAGGGTTCTTGCCGCATACAAAACGTCTCGGAGGTTCTGAAACTGTCTTTACGTAAACCTTCCGAAATAAGAGCGTTCAGGAAACTTGATAACTTGGTTTTACAGATAGGCTACGATTTTTCCAGGATTCCTGCTCATTTCTATAGACCTATACTGCCATGTCTTTCTCCAACCGTTCAAGGTTAATCATTGTCCTACCTTTTGGTTCAACAAGTGATTTTGAGGTTAATATTGTATAATAACAATGTCTCTGTGTAATATTTGATACAATGTAACAGTACTATTCAAATATTATAAGACTTTATATATAAAATGTAATTCTGTTCATACCATTTCCTGTCAGGCTTACCTACAAATGGAGTCATCCTTTTTGAAATTGATTGATTGATTGAAATTCTTTATTGAATTACACAATTTATTCATAGCCTATTCTGTTATTTATTTCTATACATTTCTCTCAGCAGTTATTTTTTCAGTCCTGTCCTGCTTTAGTGGCCTTGACATTTCTATTTCCCAGAATCACTATGAGGTGGAAGAGAGGAGGGGATATAGCCATGACATGTTCATACGGACCTCCAGCCAGGCCAAACTCAAACGTTTTCTTAGTGAAATGGGAGGTTCAAGCTGACAAAGACAATGATCCGTGGGTACGTTTATTTTATTGGATTGCTCTGAAAACTGATTGTACAATGACATGCCTGGGAAGAATGAAAGCCAATGCTATTGTTAGCTACTCATTAACCTCTTCTCCATTTTATAATGACTTATATTTTTCTTTGGATTCATTAAATGTGTGTATGAATAGATATTTCAATGGGTTGGGCTTTTTCCTGACAACAGATACAATATTCAAAAGGGCAAAACCTAAATAGGTTTTTGCCAGTGACTTGTTATAAGAACTTCAGTGCCCAGTCTGACTCTGCATGTGTTCTGTGCATCTTAGAATGAAAACCTTGAAATGGTAAACTTTGTATAACATCATTAACCAATTGTAGCTCTTTTGTCTTGGACAGCAACACCCTGAATGGAGAAAGGAAGTTGTAAACATACCTGGTTTGTGTGTGTCCCTTAGTGGCCAGTGGCTACCTGGTTTTCAAACATCAGACAGACATCGCTCCGAACTTCAAAGGCAGAGCTCAAATGTCTGTTGACCACATCACATGACAGAGCACACTCCAGCTAGATCGAGTAATGATGCAGGACAGTTGCACCTTCGAGTGCAGTGTCACTATCCAAGGAGACGACGAGGGAATAACAGCAGCCACTAATTCCCTATTGGTCCTAGGTGAGAAAACATAAAAATACAGAACTGCCGTCTTCAATTATTCTCAAGATCTCTTAAGCCACATCCAGGGAATCCAAAAATCCAATTTCATTATTGTATACATTAATTTTGCACTTTCCATTGTGTTTGGTCCCACCCATTCCTGGCTGTGGGATCCAAGGCAATGCTGAATACTGGAACAATATCAGCCTCAGCTGTATGTCTGAAGAGGGCTCCCCTAGTCCCACTTTTAAATGGAAAAGCTACAGTGTCCTAAATGCTCCCAGACCATTCCCACCCCGGGCCACTGGAAGTAGGCCTTTCCTCCACATACATTGCAATATTCTACTTGATGTCCAGAGTATTTGAGTCTCAGTTGGAAATTGGGAACGAAAGGCTTGTGTTGCATAAGTGATGCACCCAACTCTTTCCTGTAAAACCTTGTTGAGTCTTTTTCTAATAGTGGTTGAAGTCCTGGCGCTCTTTAATATTTCAAAGGAGGATTCTGGGTTTTAGGTCTGTACCGCAAACAATCATTGTTGGTCATGACAGCTGCAACCTCACCCTATCGGTGCTTCCCAGTGAGTGCAAAAACCTAACTTGATGGATTAGTATTATGAGTATTATGTTACAAACTGGGTGTCAGTGGCGACACCGTTATGATATATAAGAACGACTACATATTATCATGAAAGGTGTCATCGAAGAGTCAAAATGGAACATTTTGAGATGACCACTTTAATGTTGATGCCTTTCTTTAACCACTACCAATGTTGGGGCAACTGCAGGCATCATTGGAGGGGTCCTAGCATGTATCATCATCCTCGGCATTGTTATCCGCTGTTGCTGTTGTAAGAAGTGCTGTTGCTGTTGTGGCTGTTGCTGTTGTAGGAAGGACAAGTGCCTTTGCTGTTGTAAGAAGGACCAGCATGTTAAAGCGTTTGAAGAGAGAAGTGTTCTTTATCAGGGCAAACACAACGACAACCGAGTTTGGACAACCGTTTGGGCAGATGAACACCTCAGTTATAATGTGGATGAAGAAAATGATTATGATTACAGTCGTGATCATCCTGACCGCGGGATAGCCCAGACCGCTACCGGTATTATTTTCTCTTTTCTTCTGACATTAGCTTCTGTAAATTTTTCACCAGTTAAGTAAAACGGTTTGCTAACTATTAATTGCCCATTTGTATTTTATTTTAGATATATATATCAAATATATCAAATTAAATAAATATTTACAAAAACTGACTTTGATATTATCAGTGATATGTTGTTTAAATGTTAAACATTTGTTTGTTTAACATGAATGTTAAACATTCAGATGCACGCATGCACGCATGCACACACACACACACACACACAAAGACACACATGCACGCACACACACACACACACACACACACACACACACACACACACACACACACACACACACACACACACACACACACACACACACACACACACACTAACAAACACATCATGGTTGACTCCCCTCGTGTTCTTCATTGTACAAGGTTCAGTATTTTGTCTGGCCTTAATAAAATGTAAATACATTGTGGCCACCCACTTGTTGTTCAGTTCACCATTGCTTACCCATTTCATACCATTGCGTATCCATTTCCTAATGTTTTTTGGATCCAGTGTATAATTTATATGCTGCACATAATGAAATATAGATCAAACACGGCCAGATTAGACCAGGAATTGAACTGAATGCTTAAAATAAATTATGAATCAATATTAATTAGATTTTATAAGCAATAAAATCTGCAAAAGTGATTTACTTTTTCAGCAGACACTTTTCCCAAAGCAATTGACAGGGAACTGTTTTAAGATGGATACAATTAAAGAGCAAGGGTGATGGAACGTGTTAGTGTACCTCAGATACTGGGCACAGAGCACAGAGACTGGCTGGGAGTCAAACCCCCCATGGAACAGTTGACCCTGCCGAGTACCCCACCCTGAACCCAAATCCTTTCGCTCCTTATCTTTCATAATAGATTAAATTCCAACTCATGCAGCATGAAGCATGAGATGGTTCTGATACTTAATTTCTCCTTCTTAATTCCTTGGCTGTTATCTTAAGCTTGTATTCAAATTGAAAACAGTCCTTTGATATTCAGTGAGATAGTTTCTAATGAAGTCATCATTCATAAACCCCATCATTAACAAAAGATGCGTCTTCTACAAAAGCATCATGAGTAATCTCATATTTCAAAGTCAGCTGAAAATGGTTTCAATAAGTCATATGTTTACAACGAAATGAAATGCGAGGGGAATATAAATAGTAATCAAGTCCCAATTTTCTTACATTTCTCTACATTGCCATGAGCCTAGTTGCATTTCAAGAAGTAAATTATTGTATTCCTCAATCTCATGTGGCGTAGCAAATAGGAAGTGGATGACAGATCTTCTTATGATGTCACCTGTAGTCATTTGTCTATTAAACTTGTATAATATGTCTTTCCCATTCTGCAACCATTGCACTGTGGAACAAGGGTTCCCTCTTCGGTCTTCCTTCACAAGGTTTTTCCCTTGGATTAAGGGAGTGTTTCCTTGCCCTCTAGAGAGCCCTAAGGGGGTGTTGTAGGAGGACGTTCAAGCCCTTTGAGACTGCAACTGTAAGTTAGGGATCTACAAATAAAGACTTGACCTGTGTGTGTTCCTCCAATAATCTCAGAATAAGACACTCTACTGCTTCCTTGGTGTTGAGAAATTCCCACTGACCCATGTCTGTGCGTGGGAAACACCTGACAATCGGATATAGCGTATGTTTTTCACTAACTAAGTGTTCGAGGTATGATCCCCAATGTGCAAGGCCTACCTGTCGGCATCCCGGATTCAGATCCTTACCTTCCAGCTCCGACTGCTTTCTGTATTCACTGTCAGTAAATTTGTATAGAAGTTTCAGACACAATTGTAGTAAATATGAATAGTTAGATTGCTAAAAGCACAAAGGCTTTTCCTAGCGAACCCACTAAACCACTGGCTTATAGAGAGACATTTTATAAGTTCATGAATAACACTACGATTTATCGCAGAGCTATGTAATTTCATTAATCGTACAAGTTATATTATTTCCTTCCCATCGCTGCTTTGACATTGAGAAGAGAATTCTCTTGAATAATGGTGAGAAATATTTTCATCGCAATACCAAAGTGTCGGGTTATTCTGCAAGGATGAGGCATGATTTGAATTCCGAATATATCAATTACAGTTATTAATAAACTGGAGAGTTAAATTAGAGGCAATTTTCTTACAGAAATGACAATGTTTCATTTAAAAGCAATAAAGAAGACATTAACACACTAGGAGAATAACCATTCTCGTTGAATCTATCACGGCCGTCCTTCATTTTCTTCAAATTCATTCATGACAGTGACTGGATGTGAGGGAGTAAGATACTAAAGAGGTGAGTTAGGTAGAAAGACAGCATGGGAATCTGGATGATACAACCGTGCCGTTTTTAAAACATGGCCAAGCTAATTCCCTTAGTCAAAGAGTTAGCGAAGTTGAAGGCCTTTATATGTCTTCTGTTCAGCTATTACAAATAGGGTAGCTCTGCCCTCACTCACTTCTTTACATTTAGTTTTTAATTAGTCGTATTATTTAATAGATAGTCATTAAAAAGATCTCAAACTGAATTGAAAGTTTACTTATGTAAGCATATCCCAAAAATAACTGCTTTTGGCATTTAAAGGCAACCTCCTTGAAACCCTGTTCGAAGTAGCCTATTAAAAAAGTAGCAATGTCACACCAATACTTGAAGAAACACTCCAACACAAGTGTTTACAAAGTATATAATCAAGTGTATTGTCCTTTTGAACCATGGTCTGTACACATATTAAGATCCATTTCACAGGAACACTATACAATAGCAATGAATAAGGAATGAAATAACTTCTGAGCACTGAGACGCCCATGTTAAATGGCACTTTCATGAAAAAAACTAAACAGAACAGAACAGAATGAATAGGTCACAGATCAAACTGAAGACATAATTCATCGTCAGACAGTGGAGTTTAAGTATAAGACCTGTTTGGAAACATTAGCTAATGGCACAAATAAATGGCTGCTTGTAAACAAACAAAAACCAGTTGTTGAGTGTCTCACCCGCACCATCTTGAATCCGCCACGAGAATAGGAACCAAAGTGACTGCAGCTATCAGAGTGTGGTGTGCTTCTCTTCTGGATTTCAGTAAAAGGCAATCAAAAAGTAATGTGCTGAAAGGGGTGGCGACAAGATACACACCAAAATATTAGAGAAATATCAATACGTTTCACAAACTTCATTATTCATCTCACACAATTCTCTTTTTCGTAAAAAACAAAAAAACATGTTTGGCTGCTTTACAAGGAATATCAATGTTTCAACGATATGTTTTACATTAAATGTGTGCTTTAGCTTTATCCCGGGACAATTTTTTTCAAGAAGGAAAAAAAAAGTTAAGAGACCCTCGCATTTCTCCAGCGTACGTGGAGGACGTCGCATTTGCGTCACGTAAATACGTGGAGAAAAAAGAAAAGGGGGAAAGCTCTCGGTTTAGGATTCTGTTCATCACCACAAAGATCCCGCGGTGCTTCGGACTGAAGAGTTTCAACACTGACAACGGTATAGGGACAGAACATTTAGTCACACATAAGAGTCTTTTTAAGTGTCCTGTATTGTCTATAAAAAGGCCCTCACTTGTCACGTTAGTCTGTCTACTCCGGGTATGTACATCCACACGTTGCGGCGCAGACCTGCCACTCGCGTCCGGGGGGGCGGTGGACGATATTACGGGGAAGCAAGGGTTAATGAGGGAAACTTTGACTGTAATGTGGTGAAAAATAAAATGGATGACTTTGGTTATGACTCATCCGGATATACAGTTCATTGGAGTACGTGGAACACTTTTTAGAACCTATTTTTTTTAAGTCTGTCATTTTCAGCAGGAAACCGATATATATCATGCTTTAAATATGATATGGCGCTGGCAACTGAAAACCAATGACCATCGGAGACTTTTAAATTCAAACCGTGTTGCGGTGGAAGATGAGTCCGGGCGTCGACCTCATATAATATTAACCATATCCACGTACGGGCTCAGGAGCTTAGGTCAGCATCGATTCGGCTTCCCCACTAATCTACCAAATATTACCCAGTAACTAGCTTGCACTCCCCGCAAACCACACACAACATCTTTTCTTCGGAGAGGGCGTAGGAAAGTATAAAAAAAGAAAAAGTCCCAACAGACCAACATGTAGAGCTGTCCCCTGCATGTGCCTTACCTAACCGTATCCCTGCTATGTACAAAGCCAAAATGGATGCTCACTCTAACTCAGTAATTACATCGAGAAACAAAAGGACAGTAGATGAACGGCGCTGGCAGAATGAGAGAGCGGAGGTCAGCACAGAGAGCGGGTCCCATGGCCTATTCTTTTTTTAGACAAACGTTCAGCGGGTCGCGTTGTGTCCCAATGTGAACGTAACTCGTAACAGAACCGTCGTTGCCCTCAACCTCCATCTCTAGGTCTTTGTGACCTTTTCTGAAAACTGACGGGGCAGGAAGTAATGGGGGGTGGGGGTGTGTGTGTGTGTGTGTGTGTGTGGGGGGGGGATATGAAAACGTCAATCCATCCTCTTAAGTGTCCGTCCACGTCTCTTCGTCCTCCCTCCGTCCTCTCCCTCACACGTAGTACTCCTTGTCCTTGTTCTTCTTGCCCTTGGCGGTCGCCTTGGTCCCCGTCCCGGCCGCCACCGGCCCCATGGCCGTGCCGTCCGCCTTGTCCTTGCGGGGGCCCCCGGCGCCCTCCAGGCCGCTGCTGTTGACGTAGCTGTGGCCCTGCTCCGCCTGGTAGGAGCCCTCGTCCCGGTTGCGGTACTTGTACATGGCGTAGAGCAGGATGAGGATGCAGAGCGCGGCGGCGGCCACGATGCCCACCACCATGCCCGTGGTGCTGCTGGACTCCCTGATCACCTCCACCGCCCCGGGCCGGCCCTTCTCCTCGTCCGGCCCCGTCGGCGCGGCTGTGGGCACATGGGGAAAATTGGGGGGGTAGGTTAGTCCGGGGGTGTTTCTGGAGGAGGGGGGCGCGGGCGGCAGAAGCACCTGGTCTCGGGTGTTCATTTTGCCCGCGGGGATGTGGTGCTGCGGCTGGTCGGGGTGGGTGGTGGGAGCACGGGGAGGGTGGTGGGGGCGGGGTTTCTTGCCGGCTCCGCCCTCGCCGGCGGCGGCGGGAGGGGGCGGCAGGACGGTCCTGTCGGTGACCAGCGGGGAGTTGTTGGCGTTGCCGTAGAAGTCCTCGTCGTCCGACTCGGTCATCTCGCCGGAGCCGAAGGCCGACACCTCCACGGGGTCACCGCAGTCCTCCTGGTCGGGGGGGCAGGAGGAGGGGTGGGGGGGCACCATCAGGGACTCTCTGGTGGTGTCGAGCGGGGACAGCAGGGTGGGGGGAGGGGGGATGGCGGGGAAGCGGGTGGCGATGGAGGGCGGCTCGAGGGAGTCCACCGTTATTATGGGCAACACGAGTTCACCTCCTAGGAAGGAAGCACAGCAGACGACGGGGCGGCCGTTAGAGACATGAGCTCCACCCCTAGCAACCACTGGGCTCCTCCCCCGTCAGACGGCCACATGCTGATGCTCCCAGAGACGGCGGGCGCAGATGCTAGCGTTTAGATGGGCTCAACGTCTCCGGTCTGATCCAGACCCGCCTCATACATTTTGAATGTCAACTCATTAAAGCATCACAACATGTGGTCTGCCTTGACTGTGTTGGTTCAAAAAAATGTGTGTTTTTTTATGTATTCGTTAAGTTTAACACGAAATGTGTGGGAGCTATAGTAGCGGTAATTATTATTTAAGCGTAAGAATGAAAAAGGTAAATAAATGACTACGTTGTATTTGATCAATATGGCACATCAACAACGACATCTGCCAAATGAACGATGATCTGTAAGAGGACTCTAACAAACATGCTAGCATATTTAAGATAATAATAATAATAATAATAATAATAAATTTTATTTATACTGCACTTTATATTCAAGAATCTCAAAGTGCTTTGTGCTTTGTGCTTTCTCAAAGATATGCTCTCCTTTGATATATTCTTATTGTAGTTTTGATAGATGTGTCTAGGGACCTTATTTATGATTTACCAAATGCAATTCATTCTTCCAATTAAGATTTATTTGTTAATAAACTGCACAGTCAAAAGTTCCCAAAGGAACTATAGGCTATTTTATGTTTAGAAAAACCCCAGTAAACAGGGTTAAATATAGTTTATGTTATATTATGTTACACAAACAAAACCAGTACATGAGATCCTATAATCTGACAAATGTATGTACATGTGTTCATGCACGACACGACATGAGCCCAGTCACATAGAAATTTACACTGCAGCATAGAAATCTAATAAAACCTCTGGTTAATCCACGTAAAGCCCCCACTGTGCCTAACTCAACCACGAGGAGACTGTAGCACCAGTGGCGGGGCCGCGGGGCCCGGGACCCACCTGTTCCGGGCTCACACTCCTCCAGATCCTCGTCGTCACTGGGGCACTCGGCGGACGCCACCAGGATGTCGTCTGAGTTCTGGGGCTGCAGACGAGAGACAGGAGGTCCATCTCAATCCAATCACTAAAACAGAGCCACCTCATCTCGGGATTCGCGTCACAATATCTATTTTTTTTTTAGTGCTGTCACACCTGAGTTTATTTTTCCGCAACCTGGGAACAAGTGTTATCCTATCTTAAATTGCACTAATGATAGATATGTGAGAGACTAGGTTATGTTTGGAAAAAATAACACATTGTTCTTTTATCAATACGCTTTACAATGTATCCATTGCAATATGTCAGCTCTTACTAATGGACACCTAAGAATATGTAACGTTATGTAAAATGGAGGTCACTTTAAAGGTTGAGTGGCCATTAAAAAAAATTATATTGGTCTTCTTTAAAGACTATAACTTATATTTATATTTGACCAGTGGAGCTGGTAAGGTGATGGTGGATAAAACTACTAAAACTATAAAAACACATTTCTCATTGTTGGAAACAATTGGGATAATGTTGGTACAGAACTCAACAAAATATATAACTTAGGTCTTGTCATTTTATAGATGTTTTAATGTGGAATTGGAACATCATGTACCTTTAAGTCAGCACAAAACTGAATTTGTGACTTGATTTTACAGCAATATGTTTTTGCAACTGCAAAAAAAATAAAATAAAGAGAAATGGTGCAAATGGTGTGTAGGTGATGCTATTTGTATTCAGTCAGTGACTGTATGCATAATAAGACCAAGAACAAGATGCCAAATCCTTGTTGCTTTAAAACATTTAGGAGGGCTTAATTCAGACCATATTGTCAACATTTGACAGTCTTAATCCTATTTTAGGGCAAAGAGAGAACATTATGAATAATTTCTCATTACATCAAGGTTTAACCTACGCATTCCGCAAGCGAAAACTAATAACCGCTTCCAATATTACACATACGAGTCTCACACGCGTTTACACTCATCCTTTTTGGAACGCATTGTTTGTTTGTGTAATTTGCCTCCTCAACACCTGAATCCACCGCCGTCCTGTCGCTAGCGTACAGCATGACGGAGCGAGTGGGGGGTGGGGTGCCACGACCCTCCCGGCTACGACTCCCCGGGCTACGACCTCCCCCCTCCACCCGAGGTACCTTAGAGATGCTCTCCCGCAGGCTGGGCGAGCGCTGGCGCCGGGTGGTGGTGGTGGCCATGGTGGTGGTGGTCTCCATGATGGTGGTGGACATGTCGGACACGGCCACCGGCGTCGCGGCCGTGGCGTCGGCGGTGACGGCCGACAGCGAGTCGCCCACCAGCCGCAGGTTCCCCTC
>NC_082388.1:11139233-11159694 GCF_031168955.1 Gadus macrocephalus
ATAACCAGTAAGAGTTCCCTTTATTCCCTCTGACAAAACAATCAATAAGCCACTCTTCATCTTGCAATTTGTTTCTTAACAGGGTGTAAATTGGAAGTTGTTATCCATTTTAAAAACAAGTCCTCTGTTTTGCTGTTGACGGACAATAGGGTTGTCTAAGCTAATTAAAAGATGCGACACGGTTCAAAGAAGAAAAACATCAGGCGGTCGTTAAGTAGAACGTCACAATGTGAACAACGTGAACTCGACAACGTGAAGTTCTGCCCTTGAACCATTGGAGCAGGTGCTTTAATCGACAGCCACTCGCAGTCCACCATGAAGGCATTCAGGAGCAGGCGTGGAGAGCGAGGGGCCAAGTGAGGCGACCTACACACGAACAGCACCACTACACTAACCAACCCCCCTCTGTATTGACTAGTATCGGCTAGGACAATCTGAGGTGGGGGGGCAGACCTGCCGCTAACAGGACGGCAGCGCTAACAGCGGAGAGGGTGTGTGCGTGTGTGAACCACAAACATATCCTGGGCGACACGAGCATGATGCTAAGTTGTCTCCGAGGAGGGCCTGCACCCTCTCCCTGCCCGGCCCGCTCAGGTCTTGGTTGAGGCGGAATGCGCCGTGACACCGTCCTGCTGCTTCCCTTTTGGGGACGTCAGTGCTTTTCCCTCCTGCCGGTCTCCTCCCTTTCAGAGGTCACTTCCAGCGGCCGCCGTGGCGCTCGTGCTCGACACGGCGGTGGCCTCCACACACTCTCTGCCAGGCGCTGGCACAATGGCACAACGATGGCACACAATGCTGGGGCGGGGCGGGTAGGAGATCTAATTATACCCGCCACGCACCACGGGAACCAGGGCAGTGGTGCAGTGTGTTCAGGTGAGGGCCCGGCGTACGGGTGAGGGCTGCTTCGTGTGCGATACGCAGCGGAATGGCCCAAGGTTATCCTCCGAATCTCAGGGAATGCTATCAATGTTTCAAGGACGAGTGGTCCACGTTGTTAGCGTTGTCGTCGTTATGCTATCATAATGATCATTATCCTTATTTTATATTTATCATTATTAGTGTCTTGGAATACACATTACAGCAGGAGAGACCGCAGACCCTTAGGAGTCAATTAACCAGGTTGAATGTTGTTTGTTGGCTGCTGAATAACCCACCTTGCAGGATATCTAATGTGAGATAAAGGTGGATATACTGGTGCTCTTGGAGCCCCACTGGGAAGGTATGCCGCATGCTAACAAGTCGAGCCACTAAAAGGGGTAATTGACCTTCACAGCACAATCTCTCCGGCGAGACACGCGATGCGATTGGCTGCCTGCGTTCTCCTGTTTACACTCGTACGCCACTCACTCACAATGGCTGGCGTTTAAATGGAAGAAAAACATCTTTCAACCTCTGCGTCGCTGTAATCGTGACAGCAGGCTGCGTAAAACCTTTCTCTCCGAGCTGTCCCCTGAAGCCCACTCACAGTGTGTGTAAGGTAGGTGTAAGAAAGCAATGGCTTCGCTTTTCGTGACAGAAACCACAAGTGTGTTTTGTTCACGGAAGGATTATTCACGGAAAACGAAGTTCACGGGAATAAACGTGTCGCTGCTATTTTGAGAACTTCTCATTGATTTGATTTGATTTATTCTTCAGCAGAGCTTTGACTAATGTACTGTTGACACAGGCTAATCATCTATTTAACTCCTTTAGGCTGAAAAGGGAGCGCACCAATTCATTCACTTGTTTTTAATGAATAAAGTTATAGACCTGATCCAATTTGACTCATAGAAGGAGGCAAGGGTGACCACCGACTACAAACCAATAAATTGTTCTAATTGGATCCCCGGTGATCCAATCACAGTCCCTCTTAGCGCTTGTCCCCGCTCTTCATTTCCTGGATCCCTTTGGAAGCCTACTTCACATTAACTACGGGAAGACACGCTCTGAATATCTATATATATGTTTTTCTCCTGAACTGTCTTTCCAAATAACCTTTTCACCACATTCATTCACGTCGCTCGCAGTTTATTTTCTTTTCGGCGATATATCATAAGACACAAATGCATTCTCCCAGCGAAGCGTGGCGAGTGCTCGTCCCCGGGGGGGGAAGCGGGCCGGCTCGCACTGAGGCAGGGGGCCGTAACCGCCCAGACATCCCTTCCAGTCTGATATCCGTTTGAATAAAGAACTGCTCTTATTTTGCTGACCTCTATCTAATGACTAATGTATTACATCTGGATTCATATAGCCCCCGCCCACCCACCCCGTCCCCCCCAGCTTTCAAAGCGGCACTTTCTCCTCCTGCTCGGAGAGCCTTTGATTCCCGTGGTGCTGTTATTTTTAGTGTCTGAGTTGACTTGGCGTTCTCCTATCTCTCCGTATCTTCTCATCTTCGTCTTATATCTCTCTCCGTACATCTCTGGCCGTCTCTTTAGGTCCGCTCAAAGGGCGGCTTTGCCCTTTGACGAACGAGTCGGGTCTACGCTGTACTTTGCTACAATATACTACGCAACGCTACTATACCCTACGACATACTACACTACAAAACTCGACTCCTTCCAACACTGGAACAGTTATATGATACTTTACAATACTAATGACTGTAAACGTATGAACACATTGACATTGAGGGCATTTATCAGACGCTTTTATCCAAAGCGACTCACAATGAGTACATTTGTCCGAAGAAGGTGAAAGTGCCAAGGGCTAACAATGAGCCCCTAATATACACTGCATGTGCATACATTTACATCTGAAGCCCAGAGTCCTGCAGTGCCCTCCTCCTGGTGTTGTACGGGGGGCGAGAGAGGCCTGGTGGGCCGTGCTTTGTCGTGCCGGAGCACCTGTTGTTTACCACCGCAGAGCGTGAATACAGAAGCCTTCATTAGGACTACAGAGGGCCTCCGCCGCCACACTCCATTACGACTGCAGCCGGCCTTCCTGTACGCTCTCAGTTAGAAAAGATATACCTGCGCCCCCCCTGCCTACACACAGACAACGCACGCACGCACGCACGCACGCACGCACGCACGCACGCACGCACGCACGCACGCACGCACGCACGCACGCACGCACGCACGCAAGCACGCACGCACGCACGCACGCACGCACGCACGCACGCACGCACGCACGCACGCACCTGAGTGACTATACCAGGCATGCATCACATTCATCCTTTAGAATAAGTTTACTTTTTAGAGCTATTATTAGTTAGTGTGCGTGTGTTTGTGAGGGTGTGCTGCATATATGTGTGAGTGTGTGTGTATGTGGAAGAGTGTGCGTGTGTGTGTATGTGGTGTGTATGTGTGAGAGGGTGCCCATATAAGTGTGTGTGTGTGTGTGTGTGTGTGTGTGTGTGTGTGTGTAAAAGAGTGCATATACGGGAGTGTGTGTGTGTGTGTGTGTGTGTGTCTGTGTGTGTTTGTGTGTATGTGTGTGTGTATTTGTTCTCCACAGGAACAACAAACTCCTGCTGCTGAATTTTGGAGATTCAGCATAATCCTCCTTCCTCCTCCTCGTCTTCCTCGTCATGCTAATCTGATTTTATATGGCTGACCCATTTATACACACCCTGCCAAACACAGCCTGGATCCGCCTTGCTACAAGAACATGCATCTCCGTCTATTGCGGAAAAGAGATTCAGCACAAACAACAGCCAAGCCCCCAAATTGCTACCGCTAATCATTTGAATTACATGAGGGCTCACAGCAGCTCCACCGCGGAGCGCGGGGGGGATCGGTTGGCGTGGACGGTGACGTACAGCGGTTGTTGCAGTCCTCTTACCGTCAGACAGTCTGTCAGTACCGGGCTCCGGCCAGCAGATGTTGCCTGTTATAGCCTGACGGTTCTCTATTGAGCGGCGAACCCTTAATGAAGGGTCGTATTGTTTTATCCGGTGGCAGGTGTTCAGGGTGTTACGGGCTGGTTTACAGGGGAGGCCATTAGACGGCAGGGTTGAAACGTTTGGATGCTATCGCTCTGGATGTACGAGCCTGGATGTCCTCCGATTCCTGAATGTTCTGTCGTTCTTTCATGGTTTTATGTGTAGTCATTATTTTCTTTTTGTTTTGTTTTTTCCATCGCAGGCCTATGATGAATACATTGCACATATGGCATATTGCATTCAAACCAACACATATAGTGTCATTGTAGATTCATTTTAAGGAGCAACATACACACCCACCCACAGTGGAGCATAAATTCCTTCCTAATTGAGCAGTATTGTAAGACAATTGTATTATGTTGATCTTGGAATACACAAGTATGAGCTCAGTCATATGTTTGTGACAACCACCACAACAGAAATGCTGTCTTTTAAGAACCATCAACCATGCTAGTTTTGGCAGCTTTAATAACTTCCACGTCCTCAGGGTGTTTCTGAAAGATTGAGCCGAATCTGAAAATTAGAAACTAAATCTTTCTACTCAGCCTCTCTGACTACAAACTCTGTGCTGCTCTCTACTGAACACCGATATGTGGGGCAACAGTGGTCTCACCACAGTGAATTGGGGCCGACTACCTCACAGATGAATGTGGGCAGGGGGGGAGGCTGATTCACCCAAATTACCAGGAACAAGGGAGTTTGGTTCTGACAGGTGCAACCTTTGAAGTGTACAAAACCCGATGACAGGTGTGTCTAATTATAATTATGTAGGTCCGCTGTGATTGTGATCAGGAACTTCGGAGATGAAAATTGATGGTGTATCCTTTCTATTTGACTTGGTATTCCCGTCAATAACGTCTACCTGATGCTTACACTTACATTTATATGACAGCGTTTATAGATCTAGATACATTTTCTATATTTCTTTCTTTAATTTTAGATTCTTTATTCATATTTTTATATATCTTTTTCATTTCAATTTGTCTTTTAGTTTCTGCTAACAACACCTTAATTTCCAATGTAGTTTACTAAATACTCCCCATATTGCATCAGGTCTTATTTTCAGAATACAGCTCACTGTTGGTTTCTATTGGCTGCCGTTTAAAGTGTTTGTCCTGTTGGCGTTCGTGGGTTCTGTTGGTTTCTATTGGCTGATGTTTCATGCGTGTGTCCTGTTGGTATTTGCTCCTATTGACATTTGTACCATTGTGAACTTTTCGTCATTTTGGATAAGGGGTTTTTGAGTGGCAGGGCGTTTTTCGCACAAGACACACGGTTTGAAAAGGACAGAAAGGCTCTGTCTTTAATAATGATGCAGTTTAATGATGATAAAGCCCACATACCGTCTGGAAAGGTCACCACGTCAATACCCTGAAGCTCACTCAATCACCCTAAACCCCCTTCCTCACCACCTTTCAAATTACTCCTCACAACAACAACTTTACCATTTCAGAATATAGAGAAGAGGGCAGAAGCAACCCTTGTTTTGTTTTCATTTGGAGACAAACTCAGCCATTATCTTACCATTTAACACGGTTTTAACCTTCATTTCCATATTTGTTGTTTTTATAATGCAATTCGAACTGTGATTGAAAATTAAAAATCTATATTCAAATTGGTATTCCAGATTAAATTGTAATTCTAAATTACATTTACATATTGCAATTAAACCAATTTAAATTCCAATAGCTAACAGAGGCTAACAGAAACCGACCGGAGCCTTCTACCTCCTCGCCGCTCGCCAGTCGGTACGTCACTGCTTTACAAACAGATGTCGTTTTAATTATTACAGCAGTCACAGCCATTTGACAGACATCCCTTCTGGTCGTCGACGCGCGCCACACATCTGTCCCGGGGCCGTGCACGCCGGCGGGGAGGCTGATTTCCCCAGAGGAGAGGCAGGGTGGAGGAGGCAGCTGCGGGGGAATCGACCCCTGGTACCGCCACAAGCTTGTTTCTCTCCAGGATTATCACCAGAGCGCAACGCAAGTCTATTTACTTGTAAGCTGTCCTTTATATTTACAACAATACTGGCAGGCGGCTGTGTGTTCTTTTTTTTTCTTTTGACTCTGTGAACTCGAAGCTGAAACGCTGTTGATTAGCTAATCATGTTGTCTATGGCGGCTGTGGGGCTTATTTAGCTGTGTTTACTGGAGATAGTTTGAGAGGACAGCACTGTACTCGGGTGATTAATAAAATGAAGGCAGACTGGTTTTCACTCAATTCTCACTCGTTATTCACCGTAATAATATAATCGCTAGTGGTATTGGTCGAAATAGAAGTAGTGATGTAGGTAATAGTAGTACTAGTATAAGGTCTAGTACTAGTTATAGTGCGTATCCACAGAATGTACTAAATTTGGTTGCAGGCCTATAACTTTCTTTCAAGACTTTTTTGGGGATAATTTCCCTTTTAGTTAAATTAAAACAAGGATAAGAAAATATGAGTTATTTAACAATGAACCATCCCATTCGTCATTTTTCTAATATATGTACTGTTTCATACTCATTTTGCAGAAAAATAATAAGAATAATAAATAATTGTATTATGTGAAGCTTATCTTTTTAGAAAGTTCTAGAAGGGTCTTACTATATGAAGCTAAGAGGAAGTTTTTTTAGAAGGTTCCAGAAGAGTCTTACTATATGAAGCTGAGAGGAAGTGGCTTAAGAAGGTTCGAGAAGAGCCTTACTTTATGAAGCTGTGAGGAAGTGGCTTAAGAAAGTTCTAGAAGAGTCTTACTATATGAAGCTGGAGGAAGTCTCCTAGCCCGTGGGTGCTCTCTACGCGGACCAAGATGGCGTCCTTCTGCAGCGTGCTGAAGCCCACGGCCAGGCGGTCGGCACGCGTGCTCGGTCGCTCATTGGGAGCCCAGGTGTAGGTGATGAGGGCACCTCCTTTACCAAAGATATACGTGGTTCCAGCTGCAGAGGAGAAAGAGATGGAGGAGGAAGCAGAAACATTAGACATATGGGAACTCATTTGGACTACATCCAAGGAGGGATGGGTGTGGTTCATTGTTTCTAGGTTTGTTGTTGCATGTGTCTTTTAATCTTAAATCAATAATTTGTAATGGAGCTACGGTTGGGGTCACGTGCTGAACGTATTGTTTCATCATTAATGTGCGCGCAGCATCACTTTCATCATTGATTCACCTCCAAAAGATATCCAGAATTCACGAGTGTCACATAGCGTAAGGGCAACGGATATAATGATGATATCTATAGACCGCTGCTGAAGAACCACAAAGTGCTGAAGTGAACATACTGTGAAAATGCACAACTATACTGCACCATGAAGGATTTCCCAAAACATCTCTCCCATCTTATCTCAATCCAATTTTAAAGGCTAATAATAATCAAGCAATAATTTTTTTATATAATATGTTTTTATTCACATTGACCTCATTCTTATTTAAGAGTGATCAAGAAATGTAGTTTATGCCTAAAAATAATTCACATTGCAAGAGAGAGGGAAAGAAGCGAGCGAGCGAGCAAGCGAGAGAGAGAGAGAGAGAGAGAGAGAGAGAGAGAGAGAGAGAGAGAGAGAGAGAGGGATTTACATGTTTTGCACGAGAGAGACAGTGAGCTGGTTTGTTTACTAGCTTTAAATAAGCTTTTGGAAGAACGGTTTACTAACAGACATTACAGCCGTCGTTAATGACAGTTGGGGCGTGGCGGGATTAGAGACATTAAAGTAATCTTAAAGGCAGGGCAAGCTATAGAATACCCAATGAGCTGCACAAGCATACAAAAAAAAGGCGTCACAAGGCCTATCAAGCCACTGAATGATGGGCCCGATTTTTCCTTGCAGTATATGACTCATTTTTGTATTTCATTACAACTCATTCAGTAGACGGCTGTTACCGCAAATGTTGTGCAGTGAACCCAGACACAGGTCCCTAATGACCAGCTAGGGGGTTGCTCAAGACACCCTACAGCTAGACCACGGACCGGATTGAACCCTTGGCAACCCAGCTCCTATACATAATACAGCCAGTCTTAAACATCTGTGTTGTGCTGATATTTCCTTCTTTTGTCCTGTACCCTACTGTTTGGCGGATGATTCACCGGGGCCATCTCGCCTCGAGACAAACGCGGCGGGCGTGTTGTTGGGGAGGAGAGGCGGGCCTCCTCGCTGCCGCCCGTGTAGGATGTGTTCTCAGGTAGTTCCAACGCACGGCGTTAATTTGACGGCCGGTAATCGGCCTCTGGGAATAGCTTCATCAGCGTCCGCCGTTAATTAATAGGCAGGTGTTTGCGCGTTCCCCACTGTGACGCCGCAGTAACGGCCACTCCCTCCCTCTGCCTGACTGCGTTGGAACGGCGCTAATTGCAGGTATTTACGACCCGATGGCTGTAACCGCTTCAACATGTAGGAGTACGAGGAATGGCTGGAGGGGCGGGGGGGGGGGGGGGGGGGGGCGGGGACTCTGGAGGAGGCCCTCCAGAGCCACGCTATCGGCCCGCCGCGGCCTGAGGACAAATGTCACGTCGGATTAGCCTCGGGCTCTTTGAGGAGACTGCGAGTAGATGAGTTCACTTATTATCTTATAATGAATAGGAGCGCTCTGAATTACCGCGAGGTGCGCGTTACGTAATATCAGTAAACACGTTATGGGGCATAGGCTACGGACAGTGTTGGTAGAAACCTCAAAAGATGCTTTGGTTCGCTGGAAAATAGAATTCAAATATAAATAGAGAAAGGAGGAAAAAAGTATTAATTAATCAAGAGAGCTACCGACCACAGGAGGCGGGGCGACGTTCACGGGATAATGAGCATCAATTCCACTCACACAACACGTTTACTGCGCCGTGGTGCGAGCAGAGGTCCCTAGAAAGAGTCGAGGGAAACCGGAGACCTCACATAAAGGCAATACAACGTCTGCAGGCCGTGGGATGCAGCATGAAATAAAGAGCAGCAGCGGTGAGATCCTGGCGATAACAAAGACAGTATGGCTTCTGTATTCTGCATTAGTCACAGGCACATAACACAGGGCACCATTACGCTGGTGCACCTCGCTCACACATATATATACGCCAAACGCCAACCTCCTCACCCTTATTTGCATCACATTAATTAAGCATTAGGTGATTCTGCCAGAATCTGCCAGATGTACAATCACACGGTTCTCCACTCTCTCTCTCTCTCTCGCTCTAATTCTCTGAACTGATCTCTCTCGTCTCTCACATTCACTATGTCTCTCTGTCTCTCTCTCTCTCTCTCTCTCTCTCTCTCTCTCTCTCTCTCTCTCTAAAGGCGTACATCGCTGCCCTTGCACCCAGGGTATTAACTCAGCTGTTAAACAAGAACTGTCTTGTGGCTGGTACAGGGTTATTGGGGTCACATTAAACAAACAGTATGTTATTAGCGTATTTGTTTAGCTACTGTGACCGGTTGACCCCCACATGCACCATGCATTAATAACAATATGTTTCTCATCATTAGCTTGTATGGATGCCTTTGATAGTATTCACGGCGAATTGTGGAAAACAACAGATACATTGGCTGCAAAGATTAGACCGGGGTTGCATTGTCTTGATTATGTATACAAGCGGCCGAGATGCATTTGTTTTTGGATCAGGTACATTTTGCAGAGTGAGCTCGTAGCCCAGGTTCTTTGTGAGTCATGATATTGAGATGGAAAGTCTTTGAGTAATTGCAAGAAGAAAAGGAAATTATATTGCTGATTTATACTCCAACAGCTCTTTCAAACGCGGGTTACTTTCTCTCAGCTCACTGGATATTTGAACAGGTCTAAATCATTCACCGCCAAATTTACTTCTTCAACTTTTGTTTAACTCTCCCCAAGACCCCCTCAGATCTCCCGAGAAACGCTTTGCCAGAACGCCCCCATTTCACTGAATATCTTTTCTCATACTCATACATACTTTTGTTACTGGGTGACAGTTTTCATGATGTAAGTTGGGTGTTTAATTGAGCTGCGTGATGCTGGGGAGCTAATTAAATACACTTAACCACTGTTAAAAAAAAGAAAGAAAGAAGTATTGCAGCTGTTTCACCCCATTCTCATGTGTGTGAATACAACAGCCGAGATAAAAGTGTAGATAAAATTGAGCTTAAGCATCTGCTTAATGACGAAATGTAAATGAACAACACATACAACTGCAGGGCGTTCCTGTGGCAAATAACGTTTGCTTTCAGTCAATTCTCCATTTAATGTCTGTGTGTGCGTGCGATTGTGCATGTGTGGATCTATTTGTTTGTCTATGCATTTTTGTGTTCATCGACCTGTGTGCGTCTATTTGTGTGTGTGTGTGTGTGTGTGTGTGTGTGTGTGTGTGTGTGTGTGTGTGTTGGGGTATGTGTGTGTGTGTGTGGGGGTATGTGTGTGTGTGTCTGTGTCTATGTGTGTGTGTGTGTGTGTGTGTGTGTGCGTGAGTATATGTGTGTCAGGGACGGGTGTGAACCAGCACAGTGTGTCTTTGAGTTAGACAGATAGCCCCCCCCGTCTCTGCCATCTTGGAGGTCAATGTAATACACGACCCTGAGATTTTCCCCCGTCTTCTACGCCGAAAAACCTGCTGTTGCCAGAGCAATCTTTGTTTTCCTTCTTTTCCATAGCCTAGAGACAGCATCTGGCCGTCGTCAAACGCCACGCGTCTATTTATTCACATGACCTAGGATGGCAGCTCCGGCCGCTGTGCCCCTATTGGTCTACGCCGTCTTTTTCCAATCAGACCGCAAGGATTCTGGAGCACTGGAGGAGGAGGCGGCAGCAGCAGCAGCAGCAGCAGCAGCAGCAGCAGCTGTGAATCAAAGACGTCTCTGTGGATAATTTCCCACATTTTACAGACATGGCGCCTGGAGAATAATTTAGAGCAGTGTGTCTAACGCGGTTGGCACTCAGGGGAGCCGGACAAGGAGGGTTAGTGAGGTGGGTTAGCGAAAGCGACACTGCACCCAGAGGAGAGAGGCTGCTGTGAGCGCTAACATGGCTAGCTCTGCACTGGGCTGACAAAGCGCCTTCTGCTGCGCGGCCGGAAAAGAACAGAACACGGAAATATTGATCGGTAAACGCATTACGAGAAACACAACGGGACATATAGAAAGGGCTACTTAAGAGGTGAAACCCGGTGAAAGAATTGAGTTAAGTGGGCCTTTTTGAAACCGTTGAGATCACCAGAGGAAATTGAATCACGTATGCATCTTTCGGAGACCTTATGTGTAATTTATGAACCGGATGCATGTCTGATGAGGATACTTGGAGGATATCTTGGGAGTTTAAAAGGGTAACTGCATTTTCCAATATATGAGAATACCGTTTCATCCGTGTCTGCAACATGTCTGCAACATGTCTGCCTTGCTATTTCACCGCATAAATTGTCCCATTAATTGCCATTTGGAGATGGAGAACCAATGGAGAACGCAAACCCCGGAACCCATCATGTCAATGGTCCAACTTCATCATGGTTTCTTTCTGCTGAACAGAGATGATGTTACAAACCGCCGTTATTTCACAACAAGCATATGAAGCTCATGTGAGGGAGTGTTCTTGTGAGGGCGCATACTCCTTCGCGGGTGAGCAAACTTCCGCCTACAAGTTTCAAAAGAGTGAGCAGACCTAAAGTTTGAGAAAAAAACACATTGGGTTCAAGGGTTGCAAGTGCTTGGGGGCGTTGCCGAATGTTGTAAAAACCCACGTTACACTCGCTCAAGCTAAGAAGTGCAGCCAATAGAAAACTTTAGATTTTTTTGTAAAAAACACGGTTCATGAGACCCAAACAGAAATGTTTTCTACCAAAGAAAGCAAATTTTTGGGTTTGCCTAGCCTTTTATATCCGCGATTAAGACAATAAGTAACTCATCAGAGAAGATGTTGACCTAAAACTAAATCTGTTATTTTATTAAAAGCCAACATTTTCGTAGCCCAGGGTGACCTAACATGGTTAACTTTCCTCACATCTCCCTCTGAATCTATGAGATAACCGTTAATGTTTACATGGTCGATAACCATTGACGTTTACATGCTGGATAGCTGTTGATGTTTATGGTTGACGGTGGTTGGGATCAATGCTAAAGCCTTTGACTAAACAGACGCAATCCTTTGAGAGGGGAGGCATATTATATTTGTATTCTACCTCGTACGATTAAAATGTTCAACATTGGAAGCACACCGTTAACCAGCACTCGACACATTGTGTGACCGTGCTTGGGTGCTGACATTAAATAACGCACCTATTACGTCCATAGCAAGCAGCCGGTGAGCCTGATGTCTTTACAGGCAGTTAAAATGAGACATCATGGCTCTCTGCATTGTGTGGATCCGGTAACAGTGTCCTGTACAACGGGGGTGTAAGACACTGCAGTAGTGTAGGTGACCTATAAATAGTCTTATAGCCCAACGGCCCAAGTCTTTGTCTACAGCACACATACACACACGCCCACACATACATACGTGCATATACATACATACAGACACACACACACACACACACACACAAACACATCCATGCACACACCTCCACGCACATGCATTCACACAAATACATATATGTATGCGTGTTAAGACACACACACATATACACACGCGAACACACACACATATACACACCTCCGAGCACATGCATCAACGAACGCACAAACACACACGCACCCACAAACCCATATGTATGAGCGTTCAGACACACACACACACACACACACACACACACACACACACACACACATGCTTACTTAAGGCATACCTCCATACCTGAGCAGAATTTGGTCACATACCTTGGTTTCCAACTAACAGGGTTTAGCACGATGAAACAATCTTGCATTATGTGATACAGGGCAAGGTGACGTTCATTCAGTGGATTTAAATGTAGAATTCAAGCGCACAATAGATTTTTTACCCTGCGCTATGGACTCTGAGCAAAGTACAGCTGCACAACGGTTCCAATAGCAGCAGTCGAATGCAATTGAAAAATGATCACTGGAAGCTTTGAAGCTGAGCTGGCGCTCCTGCGTTGGTTTGATCAGAAACAAGGGGGGGTAGGGGGTAAGTGGGTGGGTGGTGAAGGGGACCGGGGGGGGTGTGACCGGACAGGTCCCTCTACGCTACGGCGGCAGGTGTAATTTATCACCTTTTAGACCCATTACAAGCGCGCGAGAAGCGTACAAGGGTGAGATAAAGACCCTGGAAAACCATTGAAGCCTTTCCCCGGCGGAGATAAAGGTGAACCGGGGGAGGAAGCGGGACACCCGATTAAAAAGGCAATCAATTCACGGCCCGACACAAGAGTGTGTGTAGCTTTAATTTCCTTTCAGGAGATACGTCCTTCTCAGCGCTTCCCTAAGCGCCCGGGCTGAGCCGCTGAGCGACGTGTCGAACCGACGCCTGGTGGAAGTAAGGACAAGAGAGGCGCTGGGTGTTACGTAAGAGAGAGAGAGAGTGATGAGTCCCATGACTTCCCCTCAGTGAAGGCGTGTAAAAGAGCCAGCCACGCGCACAGCATATCCCCGCCACATCTGTTCAAATTGCATGTGTCATACAGGGTGGGATATCACATGTGTCAAGATAGTCATAACGTTACAAAATAATCATTTAAAATGATTATTTAAAAGGATGTGAAATGGATATGATCACGGAAGACATGCCATATTTAAGACTATAGGTAAGGAAATATAATGTATATGAATCATAACAGACTTATGGCTCCCGAGCTGGCAGCTAATCACGCCATTTATCCAACCCCCGGTCCACAAGGAAAAAGAACTTCTAGATACACCTTCACTTCTGCTACGAGAACCACTGGAATAACCCATCACTGAGTATACTACTAATGGCCCCACCAGTCAGTAGTTCCTTAAGAAGCTCCCCCAATACCCATCAGGGGCCACATTTAGACCTTTAGCACTGGGGACACTGGGGGCCCTTAGAGGACTACATGTACACCTTAGCACTGGGACACTGGGGGCCCTTAGAGGCCTACACGTACACCTTAGCACTGGGGACACTGGTCAGCCCATAGGGGGCCAAATTAACACATTTTGCAATGAAGACAGCAAGGGCCAAATGTACACCTAAGCGCTGGATACCCCAGGATCCCATCAAGGTCTAAATGTACACCTTTAGCCCTGGGGATAATAGCGACCCATATATGGCCAAATGTACACCTTTGGCACTGGAGACTCTAGACCCTTTATGTACACCTTTAGCATTGAAGAAACCAAAGGCCAAATGTACACCTTTAGCATTGGTGACATCAGCGGCCCATCAAGGGTTAGATGTAAATGGACTGCATTTATATGGCGCTTTTTCTAAGCATTGGCCACCCAAAGCACTTTACAATATTGCCTCACATTCACCATTAACGCACACATTGACACACCGACGGCGGAGTCAACCATGCAAGGCGACAGCCAGCTCGTCGGGAGCTAACAGTCAGGGTTAGGTGCCTTGCTCAAGGACACCTCGACACTCAGCTAGGAGGAGCCGGGGATCGAACCAACAACCTTCAGGTTACCAGCCAACCCGCTCTACCTCCTGAGCCACTGCCGCCCTTGTACACCTTTGGCACTGGTGACACAAGTGGCCCAACGAGGGCCAAATGTAAACCTTTAGCATTGGTGACACTAGCGGCCCATCGAGGGTTAGATGTACACCTTTGGCACTGGTGACACAAGTGGCCCTTCGAGGGGGCAAATGTAAACCTTTAGCTATGGAGATAATAGTGGCCTATCGAGGAAGAATTTCACAGTTTTGGCACTTCAACGGCCACATGTTTACCTGTAGCATCATTGAAGGGGCTGATGCAAGACAAAATGCACACCTAAGGCACTAGAGACCCAAGGGGCCATTAAAAGACTTACTTGACACTGTAGGCCCAGAAACAATGGAGGCCCATCAATGGCTACATTTACACCTTTAGCATTGGTGACACTAGGGGCCCATCAAGAGCTCAATGTACACCTTTAGCACCGGAGACAGTAAGGGCCATGGAGGGCTTACTGCACACCTTTAGCACCGGAGACAGTAAGGGCCATGGAGGGCTTAATGCACACCTTTAGCACCGGAGACAGTAAGGGCCATGGAGGGCTTAATGCACACCTTTAGCACCGGAGACAGTAAGGGCCATGGAGGGCTTAATGCACACCTTTAGCACCGGAGACAGTAAGGGCCATGGAGGGCTTAATGCACACCTTTAGCACCGGAGACAGTAAGGGCCATGGAGGGCTTAATGCACACCTTAGTAAGGGCCATGGAGGGCTTAATGCACACCTTTAGCACTGCAGACACTAGGGGCCCATTGAGGACTAAGCGTAAGCCTTTAACAGGAGAAGAGGGGCCTTACCATGGCCTCCCCTGGTGAGGAAGGGCATCCGGTTAATAGCGATGGGAACCGTGCCGTGCTTGTTGTGAAAGTGGTGGACGTGGTGCGTGGTGCTCAGGCTGGAGGAGACGCGCGCCGTGCCCGTCTGTATGGGCAGCACTGTGAGCAGGGAGATCCAGAAAGCCAGTCTCAGCAGGTAGCTCAGGCCCATGGTGAGGCTGAAGCCAGGCTGGGCGGCCTCCAGGTCATCTGCAGCCTGGCCCGGATCGGGGGACACGCCGTGGAGGGGTGGGAGGCTTGTTGTGGAGGACTGAGGAGGAGGAGGAGGTGGCGGAGGAGAATCCACATGACCACCTGCCCAGGAGAGGCAGGTGGGCCCCATCAGGGCTCCTCTCCGCCTGCCTCGAAGACGGGAGGGCATCTCAGCAGCTGACGGGGGTGTTTACCGCCATGACCATCAGGGACCGGGTAGTCGATGGAGAAAGAGACACCCAGATGGGGGTGGACGACCGATTTAGAATTATTTACGGGAAAGGACAATTCAAACAATCGTCCGTAAGTGTTACAAAAAAGAGGGGGGGAAAACAATTCCCAAGTCCTATTTCCCAGACAGCATCGCAAGATTTTTTATGGCAAGATCGCCACGACGGCCAAACTAAACACCGGTGCACTCGGTAGTTCCCATGAAAAATTCACCGCCGTCCTCTTGGAAAAAAAGTAAGTCTCCACGCACGTAGACCGCATCTCAATGGCAGCGCGGGTGAGCGGCGGCGGCAGTGAGCGGAGCGCCCAGAGGAGCCACACTTGTCATTCAGCGCAGAGCGAGAGGGTAGAGACCGCGGCGGTGGCGGCGCTGCAGCCCCGGTATTCAAGGCGTTGTGATTCACAGAGCCGCTGTGACTGGAATCCTGATGGGAGACTCCGCCGTGGGCCACAGGTAGAGCAGGGGGGGGGGCGGCGGCTTCCCAGCCGGATAGCGGGCTCTCGACGACGGGCAGTAGCGCGCCGCGCGCCAGGGACGCGATCATCTCCTCCGAATGCACCGGAGGAACCGAAGAAAGAAATAATAAAAGAGCGAGCCAGGGAAAAATATGCAAACTAAAGCGAGAGAAGAGCGGGGGATGGGGAGAAGGAGGGGAGGAGGAGGAGGAGAAGGGGGGAGGGGGGGGGGTGTGATAAAAATAAGATCCAAGCGGATGAAGGGTGATGCGGGAATCAGCGCTTTTGTTCCCCTTTAGCCGGAGGAAGGAGAGACAGAGAGACGAGGAGGAGGAGGAAGGGGGGGGGGGGGGGTATATCTGCAGCAGCGCAGTAAAGGAGAAAATCCAGGAAATAAATAAATAATAGCTCTCGCTCTCTTCACTCGCTCTCGCTCTCTCTCCTCCGGTTCAGACGCAGCAAACACAGAGCGGCTGGCCACCTCTGTTATTATGGCAGCGGGGTAGCGGCGTCTCCGACGCCACAACACAGCAGTGTCTCTTCTTTCGAGGGTCTCTCTCTCTCTCTCTCTCTCTCTCTCTCCCCGTGCGGCGGAGCCTGCGGTCCGCGTCTCCCGCTGCACCTGTCCGCCGTTCACCGCAGGCGGCGGCAGGACGAATCGGAATCGGCGGCAGAAGAGGCAGAGCAATGCTGCATTCCCATCAACGCCTGCTCCTCGTCTCCCAGCAATCTGTTTACTCTGCCTCCCTCTGAAGGAGAGGGGTCAAAGTGATAATTCCACACGCACGGCCCCGGGGGGGGGGGGGGGGGCGGGGGGGCTGGTGGTGGCAGCGGCGGCGGTGGCGTTGGAAGGCGAGCCAATTGATTCCTCTCTCCAGATGAGATCGTTGTGGATGGCCGGGACTGATAGTCCTCCCCCCCTCCCCTCCCCTCCTCCTCCTCCTTCCTCAGCTGCAGCAGCAGCAGCAGCAGCAGCAGCAGCAGCAGCAGAAATTATGCTAATGGCTGAAGCGCGGCAGCCCGAGTGAATCCCGCATGGATGAGGATCGCGGGATGTGAATAACCTTGGCTGAGAGCGGTGGTCCGAACCCCCGGCCGCTGATAGGAGGGGAATCTCTCGCTGGCGAATGAAGCGCGTGCAGTAGCCTAAGCCCGGCTCTCCGAGAGACCCAGCATGTGCCCGAGTGTGAGAGATGGAGAGAGAGAGAGAGAGAGAGAGAGAGAGAGAGAGAGAGAGAGAGAGAGAGAGAGAGAGAGAGAGAGAGAGAGAGAGAGAGACTCGGTGGAGAAGTGAGGGAGGAGGGACAAGAGTGGGTGAACAACGGAGAGAGAGGGAGAGAGAGAGAGAGAGAGCGTGTGAAGTAGAAAGAAAGACACTAAAATAGGGAGAGCATTAAACCAGAGAGAGAGAGCATGACAGAGACAGAAAATAAAGAGTGTGAGAGAGAGAGAGAGAGAGAGAGAGAGAGAGGGGATGCCAGAGAGAGACAGATAGAGAGATAGGGAGGGAGGAGGGGGGGGGGGGGGGCAGAGAGTGAGAGTGAAGAAATGCAGGCAAGCTACGATGGTAAAACATAGGGGGTTAGGAAACTGTGTGACTGTGTGTGTCCGTTGGTGTGTGTCTGCTATTGTGTGTGTGTGTGTGTCCGCACTTGTGTGTGTGTGTGTATGTTTGCGCGCGTGTGTCAACAAATGCATGGTACATTCGCAGCTGACTCGCTTGCAGGTTGAAGTGGTGCGAGTCAGAAGCACACTGCAGAGGAGGAGCCAGGCGGAGGTGTGCTGCTGTCAGGAAGACCGCTCACAGACCGCCACAGCCAGAGCCACGGAGACGCTCGCGCGACACCCAACGCAAAGCCACTCATCAGTTAGACGGTTTGATCCACAGAGCGAGCGAGAGAGAGAGAGAGAGAGAGAGAGAGAGAGAGAGAGAGAGAGAGAGAGAGAGAGAGAGAGAGAGAGAGAGGGAGAGAGAGGGAGAGAGAGGGAGAGAGAGAGAGAGAGAGAGAGGTAGAGAGAGAGAGAGAGAGAGAGAGAGAGAGAGAGAGAGGGAGAGAGAGAGAGAGAGAACGTCGATGGTCCCCCACTGCTCCCCTCCGCTCCTCTCCTAAAAGCAACAAAAGCCAGGGTTTGGTCTTTGCTTCTTCTGAATAATTTAGCAGCAGCAGTCGACTACGCTATATCAAGCGTCGTACAGCACCGCCCCGGCCCCACCACCCACCAGCCACCCACTCCTCTGTATTGTCACAGCAGGCGCTGCTGTTGGAGATGAAGTTGCTTGTTTGCTGTGCCCATCTGTACATCTGTTCAGGGTGTCTGTTCTCGCCAAGCTTGAGACACACAAAGTGTTCTCTAATTATGCTGGGCTCTCCCTTACCTTAACTATACAGCCCTCTCCCTTACCTTCACTATGCAGACATATCTGTCACATTAACTATACAGCCCTCTCCCTTACCTTCACTATGCAGACATATCTGTAGCATGAACCACACGGACCTGTCTCTTAACTTAACTATACAGGCCTCTCCCTTACCTTCACTATTCAGATATGTCTTCCATTTACTATATGGACCTATCTCTTACCTTAACTTAACAGACCTCTCCCCTTGCCTTCACTATGCAGATGTATCTCTTTGATGAACTATCCCTAATGTTAACTATACAGACCTACCTCTAACATTAGCTCTACAGACCTATCTCTAATGTTACCTACACATACCACTCCCTCACATTAACTATACATACCTTTATAGGTATAGGTACTTTATGCACCTCTCTAGTACTTTATGTGCCTCTCTCTTAAGTTGACTATATGGACCTAACTATACCGTCCACTCTCACCCTTATCTACACGGACCTCTCACGTACCCTTAAGCATACAGACCTCTCTTTTCACCCTTTACCATACAGAACTGGTTCACCCTTCAGTCATTAGCACCCCACTGGCCCTCAGACCCATCCAGCAGCAGGTCGACGCCGACTCCAGCACTGCGTGTGATAGCAACGTAACCTGATGCAAGAATAAGAAGAAGAAAAAAAAGATGTGACGAACGGGGGGGGCTGGGGGGGGAGATGTGACGGCATTACAGAGGAGAAGAGAGAGAGCGTGACAGAGCGTGGAGATAAGAGAACACGAGAAGAGACCGAGGCTGGTGGTGAGCTGGAGGTACAGTATCTGCCAAATCACTATCGATGGCAGCACGGGCTGGAATTAGCGGGCTGACAGAGGAGACACGTATGCAATGCAGAGGAGGCGAGGAGAAGCTACGCAGGACGCCAGCCACCCCTGCTGAGACACAAAGCCAACACAAGCTGCCTTTACTCATGTAGGGCATAGCGGGTGCCAGGGTTAGCAACACGCTAGGCGGCGTCTCGAGAAAACAAGAGGGAAAGCAAGATTGCGCGCGTATCAACAAATACTAACCGACACCTTATCTGGGGAAAAAGGGCTTGAATGAGGAGCCCGTTAACGACAATTTAATTGGGAGCTCCTTTTATTTTGACACATCATAGTCACACTTCCTCTTCAATTATGTACCCTCGTAATTAGACACTCCAGTGCAGGTAGCGTGCCGTTTTTCAGGAACAAGCCAGCACAATTACGAATTACTGGTAAACGTGAGATAATGAGTATTCTATGATTACGGTTAATAATTAAAGAAAATCAACACAGCACAAAAAAACAATAACAGAAAAGTATCAACAACTAACTTGTTGGAATCAATTCAATTCCACGTTCACTGCCAAAGCTAATTCTGATTAGCTCAGCTGGAATGTGATGGCGAAAGGCAAATGAGAGCTATTTGTAACTGCAACATTGCGAAATTAACACTTTTTTTATTTCGAGCATGAAGAGGAACAGCCTTCTCATTAGAGGAGGTGGTACAGGGTCGCGTAGCAATGTTAACATATCTATCTTTATATCTATCTATCTTTACATCCATCTTTCAATTCATATTTCTATCCATCCATTTAAATAAGTCATTAGGCAGACGCTTATCCAGAGCAACTTGCAAATCTACGCTGAAAATGATCAAAGCATATAATCAAATCGGAGTAGGAAGACCGAGCCAAACCGAGCAGCCCTACGTGTTCACATAGTCGTAGGATCCAACCATCCACATATATATCTACCTACCTACCCAATCCATCTCCTATTCACACATATATCTGTCCTATCAAGCCATCAATCCATCTACCTACAGTTATTATATCCCCAGCTAAGATGTAATGAAGAAACAGGGAGACACATATAACTGATAACTAATTAACAGATAACTGTTAATTCTATGATACATGTGCAAAGTAAGTCATAGCTTAAAATGCATGTAAACGTGCCCTGCTGTGTTTCCTCCCTCTGGAGGAGGAGGAGAGCGGC
>NC_082388.1:11159794-11214794 GCF_031168955.1 Gadus macrocephalus
GATCGCAGACACACACACACACACACACACACACACACACACACACACACACACACACACACACACACACACACACACACACACACACACACACACACACACACACACACACACACACACACACACACACACACACACACACAGGGTTTCCCTTCCTCTTTAATGTGCGCAGATCTGAGGGGTTTGGAGGGCTAATTTCACGGGGGGCAGTAATTGGTGCTGGAGTGTTCCTAGCAGGGGGTTAACCAGACCTCACCCAGTGGATGAGTCCAACGGCTAGGAGCTAATGCTGGACCACCGTGGCGGCATTGGGCTCTGTTCCCACAGGAACGTGGATAACACACATTATTACCCTTCTCCTCGTCCGCCTTTTAACTCTCCTGCCGTTTCTTGCTTTCGAATATATATTTCCTGTGCATGCGTGAGTGAGGTGCGTGTTTTATCTGTTGGTCATGTTTCTGTGTGTGTGTGCATGTTTGTGGTGTTTTTGTCACTGTAAGTGTGCATGTGTTTTTGTGTGTGGGTAAATATGTCCGTAGACGTGTGTGTGTGTGTGTGTGTGTGTGTGTGTGTGTGTGTGTGTGTGTGTGTGTGTGTGTGTGTCTACGTGTGCGTAGGTGTGCGTGTCATCATGTGGGTTAATGTGTGTGGGCCTCTATTTGTGTACGTGTGTGTTTGCATGATGTGTGTTTGGGGTGCACGTGCGTGTGTGTGTGTGTGTTCCTGCCAGTGAGGATGTCATTAAGCTCCACGCGAGCAGGCGGGCGTGTCTGTTGCCTCTGGACATTTCCCCCCCCCCCCCCCCCTCACTACCCCCACCCCCCTAACCCCCCCATAACGACCCACAGGTCTCACCTTCTGCAGCACCCTGTCAGCCTCTGTCAACCCCCCCCCCCCCCCCCCGACACCAGCTCATATAAATACACACAGTGTGCTGAACTCAGTCTTTCTGTTGCAGGCTGTGAGCGCTGGCTGCCCTGGGCTGAAGTCTCACTCCTGCTTAAAGCCCATACAAACATCGCAGGTGTCGTGGCCCCTGTGTAAAGAGTGTGAAGCGTGAGAACCAATTGCGTATGGAAAGGGACCGCCGCACATGTATACCTGTGTATAGCTTTAGCCCCCCCCCCCCCCCCCCCCCAATGTTTACCACAGTGTAAACAAAATGACTTTTTTCTTTTTACCGAAAAGCATGATGGCCAGACCCACCACAGAGACCGATTCTGTGGAGCCAAACACCAGGGTGTTGTGCTGTAACCTGGTTTTAAAGTAGCCCCTATTTTACCACCAGGTGTGATGCTGATGACCCATTACAAACAATTTCACTATCTACCCGACGGTGAAATCACAAGTGTTAGAGTCCGCCCCGTGGATCAGGCGATCATTAGGGGGGGGTCGGTTCTGTTATATTTTCAGCATCGTTTTCTGGGAATGGCTAATCAGCGGCAACGACACACCTGGTGATAAGATAGAGTCAAACGCGGTCACGGACGTTGGTGGTAAACCTCCATCTTGACATACATTAACGCAGCTTCAAAAAACAGAACTGGGAAGAGAAATACAATGAAACACTTACAGCAGATCCCTTCCAGAAGCAACCCCCTTGGTCGGCCCAAGCCGGGTTAAGAACGCGTGTCTCTTCAAAGTGGATCTTGTGCAGACTGAGCTGAATTATCTACGACGTTATCTAATGATTAAACAATGCAATGATCTGAGCTTCCTCGGCTGAACATGATTGTTGCGAGGCGACCCCTGAGAAGCTGACAGACAGCGTGGGGAGAAGCGAAAAAATGTAATGCGAGGCAGTTTGTTTAATGCTGCATATCAACATGAGTTGAAACAAGCTAATTATTGTCAACAATAGACAAATCTCTCAGTGGTCGACCGAGCCGAACGGATCCGCCGCCGCGCAGTGAGCTCTGCGTGGTTTCCCTCGCGTTCTGTTACACGGCCGTCGGCCACACAGAAATAAATTGTCTCCCCGACATACACATGTTGTCATATATTGGAGGAAAAGGCGTAGAACAATATGGTTTTCATTTCATAGAGAATGATTTCCTGTGAGTCAAATATCGAGTACATTGTTTATATTTGGCGTGTCTAATTCATATTTTGCAATAAGTGCAATTCTTCTATTTGTTGCATTCTTAGTATTAGATGTATTTGTTTAGTAGCAGTAGCAGTAGTAGTAGCAGAAGATTGGTGGCAGTAGTAATAGCATAAATATTTGTGTAGAAGTATGCAATATGTTTGTGCAGTAGTAGCAGTAGATTGGTGGCAGTAGTAATAGTATAAATATTTGTGTAGAAGTATGCAATATGTTTGTGTAGTAGTAGCAGAAGTAGTAGTAGTAGCTTGGTGGCAGTAGTAATAGTGTAAGTATGCAGTAGGTTTGTGCAGCAGTAGTAGTAGCTTGGTGGCAGTAGTAATAGTGTAAGTATGCAGTAGGTTTGTGCAGCAGTAGTAGTAGCTCGGTGGCAGTAGTAATAGTGTAAGTATGCAGTAGGTTTGTGCAGCAGTAGTAGTAGCTTGGTGGCAGTAGTAATAGTGTAAGTATGCAGTAGGTTTGTGCAGCAGTAGTAGTAGCTTGGTGGCAGTAGTAATAGTGTAAGTATGCAGTAGGTTTGTGCAGCAGTAGTAGTCGTAGCATTCGTATCAGTAGTAACAGCGGTCGTAATAGAAGCGGTAATACACTAATCAGGATAAGCCTCGTCCTCCACGCCCCAGAGCAGAGAGCTCGCAGCGTGCTTAAGCCCACCCTGTGGCCGGTGTGATCGGTCCCCCCAGCGGGGGGGGCCATGGCTACTCACGGTCGCTGCAGAAGGGCCCACCGTACGTGGTCATGGTGCAGTCGCAGAAGAAGCCCTCCCAGAGCTGCAGACACACCCCCTGGTGGAGGCACGACTCCTCCGTACAGGTGGTGCTCGGCCCTGGGCCGGCGGCAGGCAGCAGGGGTCCGGGGAGGAAGGAGGGTTTGTTTAAGGTTAATGGATCGCTTTACTGTTGTTTGTTTGTTGCATTTGTATTCTTTTAACTTTGGCTTTCCTGTTCTTCTGTTGCGACACCTGCATCCCGAAATACAGCTCGTCTTATGTTATTCGCCATCACAGTTAAAAGGGAACCACGGATTTATATTTCACCACACCCCCTCTAACCTCAGGACCTCTAAGGGGAAAGGTAAGACTTCCCCACAACCAGGAGGAGAGAAGCCCTGAAAAGGAACCCAGCAGAGGGGTCTCTCCTTCTAAGGATGGCTAATATGTGGCAAAAGGGCAGCCATATAATGGTAGCATTCAAATGATTTACTGCTATTTTGTCAAATGCCTACAACTACTTAGTCATTCACCAGATGCCATTATTTAAAGCTATTTAAAGTCATTAAGGTGTAGTTAAGGGTTAGGGCATCTTGCTCAAGGATACCAACAGGGTAGGCTGCGTACATTGGGGATCAAAGCCAGTACTTTTCGGAGTTGAACACAGCGTAGGCAGACTTACTGGTAATTATTTATGCAATATAAATTCATTAGAAAACACAATATCACTATAATCCTATACATGAGTACTCGATTTGCACATAGGTGTTTGTTGACTGAAAGCAAGAGTAATCTTACTTTTGTTATGTTTTCTTCATAATAAATCTTCAAAGATACAAACAAACATAGATAAGAATTCAACACTGCTTACTGAAGTCTGGTTATTCATAAACAACTTCAGTCAATTAATTAACAACATTTGCTCTTGTTTCCCATTGTTGAGTGATTGCCATAAATGTGAAAGGGTGAGATATCATTGCATCTTGATTTGCACGCACGTCAGAACTCGAGTCATTCATTGAGCGCGAAACCTCGCGTCAAACGTGTTGACTCCGACCTCCAAACGCCCCTATACCACAGCTCACATTACATAAGCCCGTGTTTCCTCTCCCTGGCCGGATGTAGCGGGGTCTCACCTCCACAGCCGCGCTCCACCTGCCCCACCTTGTGGAGAGCGTCGGCCAGCAGGTCAGGCAGCCTGCCGTTGAGGTCGACGGAGGCCAGGCAGCCCTGGTAGCCCTCGCTGGACGCTATGAGCCGGGGCAAGCTGTTGTACATGCCCTTCCCCACCCCACCGATGTAGAGCTCGCCTGCAACACACCGAGGGGGGGGGGACCGTGGGTAAACAAAGGCAGACCGAGAGACAAACAACAAGGTGGTGGGGCTCTGCTTCCACCACCCAATGTACACAATGGAAACGGGTGTTTTTATGGGCATTATTGGTATTATTAGCATTATTTACTGTGATTTATTTATTTTTATGAATCCTTTATTCATTTATATATTCTTATTATTTATGTTGTATCATTTAGAATTTCATCTGAGTGTGGAAAACAAATAAAATAAACATGGGCATTATTTGATTGACTGTTATAATGAGGTCAGGGTTCAATGTTCACGCGTCAAATTTATTCAAAATTGAAACCGTTCAACTTCTGGATTCACATTAATCTATTAATATGCAATATTGGCCAAGAGAAACTAAAAAGAAAACATAACAACATTATCATGTGCCTCTTCAAACAGCTAATTGAAAGTTTATCTTCATTTATTTGTATTTTATACTGCACTACTGTGTGGTGTAATTATACTCTGCTCGTGGCTCAAGGGCTCTAGAAAAGCAACGACTCGACCAATTAATTACCGAGCGCACGCCGGGCTAACGACCTCATAGGCTAATTATTCACCAGAGATTACGAAGAACTTCAAATGTTGTCGGCTTGTCAAGGCAAAACAGCTACACCATTTAAACCACGCCGGAACGCATTCCTCTGCTATGATGCGTTAATGCACTTCCTCTAATAATTGTTATCATTATTCAATTCCTATTGCGGCCCCGTCCTTTATGCAGTGAGACCAATATTTTCAATCTAGGATTAATGAAGTATATCTTATCTAGTAATTATTATTAATTATTTTGACAACAGTAGTTCAGACATGAACTAGGTAAGGCTATGGTTGTTATTACATAACCAATAGCAGCTTCACGGTAGCTATGACAACAGGAGTATCTCACCCATGGTTGGTCGTTAGTAGCAGAAGGTCAGACTATGGTAGTTATTACAATAACCAATAGTAGCCTCACAGTAGCTATTACAACAGTAGTATCTCACCCATGGTTGGTAGAGAGTAACAGAAGGTTAGACTTTGGTCATTATTATAATAACCTATAGAAGCTGCCTAGTAGCTATGACAACGTTAGTATCCCACACATGAATTGTAGCTACAAGAAGACAGTCTGTCGACTGTGGTTCTGCGAGGTGACGAGGCACTTACCTTTGAGGTCCAGGTTGCGGGCCCCGTTGGAGTGCTGTGTGACGGTGTGCGCGTCTATCTTGAGCGTGTGCACGTTGCCGGCGTCGCGCGACACCACCACGTTGTGCCACTGGTTGTCGTTGAGCGGCTTGTCCGAGTTGCCCTTCATCAGCGACGGCCCGTTGCCAAGGTCGAACACGTAGTGGATGTAGCTGGGGGGGACACAGGGACAGCTGGGGGGTCAGTGGATGTAGCTGGGGGGGGGGGGCAGTCGTGGGGGTCAGTAAGGCATGCTTTATTCAGGGAGCACCTTTTCAGAGTAAACGCTACAAAATGCTTAACGCAATGATAAGAGGTCAACACATGCACGCACGCACGCACGCACACACAGTCATATTTACAACCACACACACACAAACACGGATAGAGAAACACACACACACACACAAACCAATAGACATATTTACAACCACACACACACAGACACAGACACACACACACACACAGACACACTCATTCACAAACACACACACAAATATCAACAACCACACACACACAAACACAAATAGAGAAACTACACACACACACACACACACACACACACACACCCACACAAATATCGACAACCACACACACACAAAATCAGATAGAGAAACATACACACACACACACACACACACACACCACACACACACACACAGAGACATGCACACAGAAACATAAACCCACACACAGATGTGCATATGTGGACAAAGACGCAGACAGACCCACGTACATACACACTGAATATAGTTATTCGGTAAAGAAGGAATATATAGTGCGTTGGCAGTAATCATTGACAACGCGACACAATAACAAACAGTACTGCACATGAAATCAAGCCTGCGGTTTATTGTTGAGTGTTGAATTAAATCAAGCGTTCCTCATCAATCTCGAAGAAACAGTGATGAGTAAACATTCTGCAGGGCTGCTCTGCGCCAACAGTATTGCTCCATGGCAATTGCTGTATGGTATTTTGTTATTTTGTAACTATTGGAACAACTTTTAATCTACTTTTATTTGAATGCTTTATTCATTCAGCTATCTGCAAGAAGGCCGATATAAATTGGGAGAATATTCCCAATATTTCCCAATAGGGTGTTTGACAAGCCACTTCTGGAACACCCAAAAGGTTGTTGGTTTGCACCCAAATGAAGTCTGCTGAGGTCCACCTGCAGATATCCAAGAGCACTGATGTTCAACCTGTGGTACGTGTACCACTGTTGGTAAGCAAGGGTATTGCAGTGGGTATGTGGGTATTTATTCTTGAAATAATAATTCACAGTCATAGAATGATTCCAAAGAAAATGGTTGCATCAGAAATATTGTTCAGTAAATAAAGACGTGTGGCTTGTTATTTTAAAAATACTGTTGCTTTGTGCATTTCATCACATATTTTCCATTTGAATGTTTTCCATCGACGTTTTGGGATAGTTTGTGTTTGCTAAATAAACACACTGGAGGCATAAGCGGCGTTGCTGACTTCTGCTCTCCCCTGGTCATGGCCTTCTTGCTGTAATAGTTGTGTTTAAAGGGGGGGGGGGCACTTTTTCCATATGTATATTTATAAAAAAATTACAGTTTGCTTATGAGGTCGTCCGTGAAAGTACCTGATTCCAATTGAATGGTGCAACTTAATTCAAGAGGGGGGAAACACCGTCCCAGAGCAAGAGTAGCTTTGGGTCATAGTGTCTGCTAATGAAGTCTTACTACATAAGTACAAAGGGTGTTTGAAATCCATTGCTACACGTGCACGTGCACAAGTCTGGTTGCTTAAGGAGTCCTGGTCATGCAGCATTTACCTTTGTAGTTGCAGCATTATTGATTCTATGCTTAGATTATTTAAGCTCGCTTGTAAGAGACTATGTACTATGAATACATGTAACAGACCCAAAACTATGAAAGTTTAAACATTTCTACTATTAGCTTGAACCCTATTTAGCAGACGTTTTAATCCGAAACAAGCTAACAGTGATTCTGTTAGTTTGTTAGAATATTTCCACAAGGAGTCACACACCCTGACAACTACACTATTCATCTGGTCTACCCCACAAGTGTATCTGTAAACTGCAACTGGTGCAGAACTCTGCTGCCTGTATTATCACCAGAACCCCATCCACCGAACACATCCCTGCTATCCTCAAACAGCTACACTGGCTCCCTGTTCCACACTGCCGTAACTTTAAGATTCTTCTCCTCACCTTCAAGGCCCTCTATAACCTCGCTCCTCCATACCTCTCTGAGCTCCTAGTGCCTCACACTCCCTCCCGAACTCTCCGCTTCCTCCTCCCTCTGCCCGCTGGTCCACGATGGGGCTCAGAGCTTTCACCCCCTCTGCCCCTCGCCTCTGGAACTCTCTCCCACTATCCACCCATAGTATAGAGCCTCTCGCCACCTTTAAAACCTCCATCAAAACTCACTTGTTCCGACTGGCCTATCCCACTTAACTCCACCTCCCAGCCAATTTAATGAATATGATGCATTGTTTATACTTAAAATGTGTTTTTTTAAACTGTTTTAAATTGTTTGTCTTAACTGTAAGGCGACCTTCAGAGTTTTGAAAGGCACCCTGAAACAAAATGTATTATTATTATTATTAGTATTATTATTATCATCATCACCATGAACACCTCCACTACCATCACCATTATCCTCCTCCTAAACAACCTCAGCCCCACCGCCCTCCTCCTCCTCCTCCTCCTCACTCACCCTTTCACCAGCTCCACCACGATGAAGTCGCTGCCGTCGCCCGAGTTGTAGAGGATGAGGCCGTCAGGCGTGGGGGTCTTGAACTGGAAGAAGAGGTGCATGGAGGCGTAGGCCTGCAGCGTGGAGAAGGCCATGTAGCTCTCCTGGCTGCCGAAGCTGACGGGGTTGGCCACGATGTGGCGCATGCCGAAGCGGGCGTTGAGCTCGCAGTAGGAGATGTCGCCGTTCTTGCACTGGTCCAGGTAGGGCGCGCCGTTGAACACCAGCGACTGCAGGTGGCCGATGAAGTTGGAGGGCATGACGGAGATGAAGCGGCGCTCCGTCATGATGCCCGTCTCCACGCTGTTGAACTCCAGCCGGGTGTGGGCGCCGGTCATGTGACCTGGGGGTGGGGGGGCATGTGTTTTGATTTTTTATTTCACCTTTCTTTATGCAGCAAGTCTCGTTGAGGTGAAGCACCTCTGTTGAGTCAGCACAATCACAAACATGACAATGAATAACACAAAAATTCAATGAACGTCTTTATATTATTTAAATGTGGTCATAATCAATGAATAATTCCCCATCTAAATCAAATGAAGCGTCGACCGCAATTGAAATTGGCGATTTGACAAATGGAGCACTTACTTTTGGTGAATGATGCCATATTTACTTACATTTGGTTTGTGTTGTGCATATTGTACTGAAGTCAATGTACTGTGCAATGAGAAGCTGCTGGCATTCTGCTGCATTAGTTTATCTTAAGGGGACTTGTGTAATTTACTGCAATGCTTTCCAAAGAAAAAGCACTTTGCCTTCCCACATTTATCTAACATTTCACGATACGGCCCACTTATCAGGCACGCCGACTGATTAGTACCAAGCTATTTATTGAGTTTGATGCACTGTCCACATTAACAAAGAGGGAAGATAAGCAGCTCACCTAAACACTATAGCCTAAACCCCAGTTTAATCTATTAAATATATAATGCTTCCATAATGGAGAAAGAGTACTTTTGAGGCGTGTATATGATTAAGTATATTAATGGGACTTTCAAATGATCTGCATTTTTCACGTCACCCCCTTCGTTTGGCGCATGGGTTTAGTGTGTGCCAAAGGTGCCACCACAGATTAAATCTGAACATTTGACATGGGTGAAATTGTAAGGACATGGTTATGAATCCTACACATCATGGGAATGATGGCCAGAAGAACTCTGCATAGTTTTCAAACATGAAACTAGACCTTCCATCGACTTGTTTGGTGAGAGCAGGGTCTTTTACAGATCCTTATCTACCGAAGCTTCCACAGGCCTGTTCCCGTCTCCCTTCTTCAGACAGGCCCCTATCAAATATTCCAAAGACCTGGTTGAGTCCAGCCATTTACAGACCCAGACTCCTTCCACATACCGGCTTGGGCCAAACCTTCTTCAAACCCAATCCTAGACTCGCATCCAATAATAGACAGATTCCACCTCAACTAGCATAGTCAAGGTTCTGCATTCTTCCCAGTGCTACAAGACTGACTGGGTTGCATGGGTTGACTGGCTCTGCAAATCATTCAAGAAACTCAAATCCTGCCCAGTCCTAACTATGGACTTACCTATAGGTCCTACCTATTGGTTCTCCCAATGTGTCCTACCTATAGGTCCTACCTATGGGCAGGTAGGACCCAGATAGACCCATAGGGTCTAGGTAGGACCTATAGGTCCTATCTATAAGTCCTACTTATAGGTCCTACCTATGGGTCTACCTATAGGTAGGACCTATATGTCCTACCTATGGGTCTACCTATAGGTCCCACCTAATAATAATAATAATAATGGATTGAATTTATATAGCGCTTCTCTAGGCACTCAAAACGCTTTACAGTGAAGGGGGGACCTCACTAAGCACCACCAGTGTGTAGCACCCACTTGGGTGATGCACGGCAGCCAATCTGCGCCAGAACGCTCACCACACACCAGCTTGAGGTGGAGAATGAGGGGATTAATGAGTCAGCCAATTATACAGGAGGATGTTTAGGGGGCCTCACTGAATGAGCCTGGTTGGGCCAGGACACCAGGGAAACCCCTACTCTTTGCGATGAGTGCCCTGGGATCTTTTATGAACTCAGTGAGTCAGGACCTCGGTTTTACGTCTCCTCCGAAGGACGGAGAAGATCTTACATATAGGTCCTACCTATAGGTCCTACCTATGGTTGCTACCTATTGAGCCTACCTATTGTTCCTACCTATGGGTTCTACAATGGCTAGTACCTATAGGTCCTACTTAAGGGTGCTACCAATTGATCTACCCATGGCTTCCTCCCGCTCCTACCTGTGGGTCGCATGGCTGCTACCTATGTCTCCTACCCCTGGCCCCATAGGTCGTATGGCTCCTACCCACCTTCCACGGTGACGTTGTCCACGGACAGCTGCAGGTTCTTCCCCCGGCGGACCACCTTCACCGTGTGCCACTCGTTGTCGTTGAGCTTCTGTCCCACCACCAGCATCTCAGGACCTTTACCTGGAGGCAGAGAGGGGGGAGGTGATCGTCTCCTCAGGGCCGGGCTGCCGGGGAGGTCCACGGCCAGGGGGGGTGGGGTCCACGGCCGCGGACCACCTCGCCACCTCTCCCACGAGAGCATCACCCTTCCAGTGGTGATCTATGTGGACCTCTGGTGTCTGTGGTCGTTGTTCTGATCTGCAGGGCCGAGTCGCCTTTACACTTTGGACGTTTGCGTACGCTCATCGGAGGAAACGTAACGAGTACATCAATACAAGCTGAAATCTATTGCATCATATCATAAAATAAAATCTGTTGGCTGTGTGTCCGATTCTGGAGGGCAGGGTGACTGTGGTGGTTTGAGTTAAGCCCAAAGGTTCTGGGATTGTTCCCCGACGTCCACTAACTTAATTACCTGTCTCTGTATCCAATAGGGGTGTGATCTATCGGCATCTCGCGATTCGATTCGAATAATTTCATGGGGTCGAGATCAATTTCAATTCTTAAGGTCATGATATTATTCGCATTTCAAAATTGATCCTTGGTTCAGTACATAGGACTGCTTGTTTTCAGGATCTAATCCAGTCTTCTGTTAAAACGTTATATCCACTGATTACATAATGCAATGCAGATTTCTGCAATTGACTTCTTACTTTAATCTATTTTTTCCACCCCCTCTAGTATTCACTGTCTAACCCCTACCTGCTCCTTAATGATCTGTCTCTGTATTCAGTGTCTAACCCCTACCTGCTCCTTAATGACCTGTCTCTGAATTCACTGTCTAACCCCTCCCTGCTCCTTAATGACCTGTCTCTGTATTCACTGTCTAACCCCTACCTGCTCCTTAAAGGTCCCATGACATGCCACCAGGTGTGGTGCGATTAGCCGTTACAAGCCGTTTAGGAAATCTGCCCCTTATGCCCTGGTGCCATGTCATGGGACCTTTAATGACCTGTCTATTTTCACCATCTAACCACTACCTGCTTCTAAATCACCCGTCTCTCGTCTCTCACTGTCTAACCCCTACCTTGCTCATTAATCTCCTGTCTCTGTATTCATTGCCTAAACCCTGCCTGCTCCTTAATTACCCATCTCTGTATTCACCATCTAACCCCTACCAGCTTCCAAATCACCCGTCTCTGTAGTTACTGTTAGTCGCTAAATAAGTGTGACCTACAGTGAATCACTGCATAGTAAATAGTAAAAACCAACCCAAACACATACGCATGAACGCGGCCAATCTCTCAGCAACGCCAGGCTTCATTTGGAAGATGCGTAAGTAAGCAGCGAGCCGCGGTAAGCAGTCACGGGGAGGGGAGAGGGAGGGGTGCATGCCAGCCTCTCTGCACTACTTCGCTGCCTCCCTCCCTCCCTCCCCACTCCCCCCTCCCCTCCCCTCCCCTCCCTGCGTGTTTCCAGCACTCGTATGGAAATAGGTCACAGCTTGCCACTGCGGCAGCGTCAGCCCCAATCAGCCGCCCGCAACAGGCCGACACAGCAGTTCAAAAGAACTCCTGACACTGGGTCGGGGAGGAATCTAATTGGCCGTGCCTAACCCACCGCCGACCCCCCCCCCAACACACACACACACCGCCCCCCACTTTCCCCCCCCTCCCCCTCCTCCTCCTCCAAGTGGGCCTTGGGGGGACGTGAGCCAGAGACCACGGGCGCTGGCGAGTGTCTGGGTGGGGAGGTTCTTGGTGCGAGACAAACCCAACGAGACCGCGATTCCTCCGCACAACGCACGCACGCACTGTGTACCCAACCAAACATGTCAAGTGATGTTCCTCCCCCCCCCCCCCCTCTCTCCGCAGTGTTTTCGCAGTGTGTGCATGCGTGTTTTGTTAGTGATTTGAGAATAGAATCCGTTTTCACACTGCAGGGCCAAATAAATTGGTCTCGGTATGATGTGGAATTGATTTTTTAATTGAATAGCCTGGGAGAGGTGGGAGATAATACCATCTGCGATATCTGGTCCAGGGCAGAACAGAACCAAAGAGGGGGAAGACTGAGAGAGTCCACAAAGAAACCAACCGCTGTCTTCTGGTTGGGAGACTCAAACTTAGTTGTCGTCCCCCGACTATTGGATCCATAAGATCTCCCTCTCTTTCTGTGTGTATGTGTTTGACTACAGTCGATGTGCGCGTGTGTGTTTCAATGCTATTTCTATCCAAGCCCTTCCTCATCTTTGGGCTGGTGCTATTCCTGGTCTCAAAGGTAATTTATCAACCTGAAACCGACACTTAGAACGATATAGAACGATGAATGGCCATTGTCATAGATATATGCCCTTTGGCAGCAGATCTATCTATAACTAAATGGGAGTATTGAAATCATATGTATACAATATACACAAGTATTCTTTCCAACGATGATTCAACAATCCACCTCGAGTCAAACACTTATAGTTTTGTATGGCTAAGGGGGATGTTTATAACTTCAAAGTGGTATTAGTTTTAAATGCAGCAGTAGCTGTACTACATATGGTGCATATTCATATGCATTTATGTGCTGCCTAAGCGCTACAATAAGTACTCATTACTGAAGTGGTGAAGTCTCATTGGAGACTGGAGGAAAATATCTGGAAGTCCCTGTTTGATCTATTGTGATCTCTGGCTTAATCGGAGGGGGGGGGATGGTGATTAGATTATTCATGTTACATAAAGAACACTTCAAAGGTATCTTTCCTATAGATCAGCATAATAACTCCCTAGGGGGTCAGACTTGGGAGCATATTTTATGAGGGCCTCTTTGTAAAAACAAACTCATTTAAAAAGGTGAAGTTATATAATTATATGAATTATATATATCGATGTCTCTTCTGGGCTCTTTTAAGTGAATATCCTGCAAAGGTCGCAACCTATATTTCCCAGACATGTTAATTTATTTCCTTTGCCCCCCCCCCCCCCCCCTCCCCGTTGTGGAGAGAGCTTGTCTCATTAGATGTTTGGCCCTACCTCACAAAATGGAAGTGTTTTAGTTGTTCTAATGCGTTTGTTTGTTTTCTTCCTGTGGTCCACTGAGACCTCAAGGCTGTGACAAGACAAATTAGAGTTGCACTATGAGACAAAAAACATTCACTTTCATTTACTCATCCCGTGTTTGGGTTCTTTGCATATCTAAATGTTGTCAGAGGTGGACCATGGGGTAACTACTTTGTACACTTATTCTCTTCTGGTCTTTATAAAAACGTTTTTTTTTTTCTCCAAATGGTTGTAATTGTTGTTTTGCCTAACCTGTCCATCAGAGTAGTATGGGTACCTGGGAAGGGAAAACATTTGAAGATGATAAATTATGGTACGATGCCCTCTGCTGGAAGAGCGGGGGAACCAGCAGCATCCAGGCAGATAACGTCATAGCAACTGTTCTTATCGGTCTGCATCGCTCACTGCTTTCAAAGGCAATAACTCGCCTGACATACACACACACGCACACACACATCTACACACACACACACGCACACACACACAGACACACACATGCACGCGCACACAGAAACATGTTCACGCAATGACACAAGTAGCACACGCCAACACACACATACACGCAAGTCAACACACACTAACCCTAACCATTCTTGCTTAGTCCTATTTTTAAATGTATCAATATTAAATGTTGAGTGAAGCTAAAGTGGACCGATATATATTTTAGGAAAGTGACACCAGTAAACCAAGACAGTGGTATAAAATATGTTATTTATGTTCTGAGATGTACTTAGAATTGTTATTTATAAGTCTATATATATGCTGCAGACTTTTATAAGTTATGCTGTACAGTGTATAGATTATGAAACCTTCTTACAGGCTGTATAGAAAAGGATTTAACATTTGTACATCATCTAAAAAATAGTTAACTTGAGTGTGAACGATAACCTAATTAACATATTATTTCATATAGTTGGGCTTATATAAATGGCATCGGGTGGAATACGTTTGTTTGCTCAGTAATGGCCGTTAAATGTGAACTAATCACGCTCGCTAATTAAATACAATTAAAGCCAAAGACATAACAGTCTGCACCCTGCGGTGAACTAAGGTCTCAAGTTATGTACAATAAACATGCACCTCCTCCTCTGGAAAATCGATATTATCAGCGAGCAGCCTATTTTCCGCCACATCCTCTTCCTCGTTAATTTCCCCCTGCTTCCCTAACATAAACCAACTCCTCTCCCCCCCCCCCCCCCCCGCCCCCCCCCCCCTCCCCCCCCCCGCCCCCCTCCTCCTCAGTATATTGCAGCCACCATCTAGCGGATCAATACACTAACTGATTCCTCCAATTAATTCGGCCTCTCCGGGTACAAAGACTGGCTAATTAATGAAATCAATGAGAGTGTTGTTCAAGTTTCCCCCCCCAACTTCAAAGTCAAATAAATAATTAAAGGCGATGGAAGCATTGTCATGCAGAGTGAGTCGCCCTGGCCCCGCTGGCCTCATTGAGATGCAGGGGCCGTCGCGGCGGAGCCTTCGGGAGTAACCAGGGGACACACTCTGAGATCTGCGGAGGTTCCACAGAAGGGGGCATTAATAATTAGCCCGTTTTGATTAAAACTCTGAAAATGTCAACAGAAAAGGGGAGAGCGTGTTTGGGTGGGAATTAAGACCCTCCACTGCTCAAACCGACGGCAGTTGGTTTAAATCCCCTTGAATGTATAAAATGTTGTGTGTCATGGCGTGTTAAGGCTTTACTAGAATAAAGTCTGCGGTGGTACAATTCCCAGCGCCAAAACATGCAGAGAATGCATTATCATATAATTAGAATTATGGTAAACATTGAGTAATAACACATTAAGGGATATTTTTACTATCATATTAACGCTGATTCATTTAAACCCAAATTAAAAAACAGAAGAATACATTTTCGGAGGATCAAATATAGAGTTAAGAGCGTGAAATGATATTCTTAAAGCTTACGCTTATTCCTTGCTTAACCACAGCTTGTGTGTAAATGTTATTGAATGTTTCTAGCCCATTTTATTCATCAATACTATAAACGAATTACTTTTTTTGTTCACACATTATACGGTCTAAATTGCCTTGTATTCACGATGTCACCAAAATACACAATCCCGCGTTTTAATTGTATCCGTTATGAAATGCGGAACAAACCAATTTTTTCTTGGCCCCCAGTCTAAATACAGAGTCCTGCGCTCCCTGTACAGTCTTATCTGTAGAAGAACGAGTGCGCATTGGGCCGACTAACCACCAACGCACAAAGACTAATGTCGAGGGAATTAATAAATAATGCTCTGGCTGTCCCACAAGCACACCACTGTATAATCAAACACACCACAGTGTAAATCACACACACAGGCACAGGCACAGGCACAGGCACACACACACACACACACACACACACACACACACACACACACACACACACACACACACACACACACACACACACACACCACAGTGTAATGCACAGGAACAATCAAAGGGGCCACTTACTGAGGGAACAGTCTATCCTGATACAATCTGGTGAGAGACAGAGTGAGATGGCGAAGAGTAAAAAAGGAAACAAAGGAGAGAAGCACAGCGTAAAAAAGAGGAGAACATTTCACATCCTTCAAGCTACATTCTGCAGAGAGCTAAACAGTGTAAAGAGAAACCCACCATCCGGGGACAAGCCTGGGAGACGAAAACGCCACTTTTCCTCGCTACAGTTATCACCGTAAAACGCCTGATATCGTGGACCACGGGGGCAGCTACAGGTTAATTAGCTCCTATCATACTTAGCATGAGGAGATAGTGACTCCACCAGTGAGTTCTGTTTATTGCTTACACTCAAAACCATGCCTCAGAGGAAAAATGGCGCTTTGCACGTCCTCAGCCACAGTCATCTACTACAATGACATCCAAACACCAAAATCATCTGGATTTTACTATTATTGTTATCATTTAAATTTGTGTATATTTTGATTATTTATTAAATAATTATTAGTACTATGCCATTAGTGACTGAAAGGTCATAAGACCGATGTCACGTGACTGGGAATCATGTGACTGAGAGGTCATGTGACTGAGGAGTGCTCTCAAGCTGTCAACCATCACAGAGCAGTGGATGCAGACAGCCAGGGACCAGATATCTAGCTAAACCTTTGTGAGTGGGAGAGTTGTGTGTGTATTTGTGTGCCTCCAAATGTCTGTATAATATTAATGCATTTTTAAGTGTATGTGTATGTGTTTTTGTGTGTGTGTGTGTGTGTGTGTGTGTGTGTGTGTGTGTGTGCATTGTGCCCACATGTGTTTGCTTTTATGTTTGTGTGTGTGTGTGTGTGTGTGTGTGTGTTTGTGTGTGTGTTTGCGTGTGTGCATGCGTGCGTGTGTGTTTGCCTATGTGTGATATTTGTGTGTGTGTGTGTGCATGTGTCTGAGTGGTTGGATAATTGTGGACGTTTGTGTATATGTGTTTGTGTTGTTGCTGGTGTTATTAAAGTTAGGCCGCTGTCTGGCTTTTATAACAACAACAAGAACCCATAGAAGTGTCACTACGAGGTATGTAATTTAAACCAGGGAGATGAGGACATAACGACCGCCTGGTAACTACATGATTACAGCTCTGGTCTCTGACTCCCTTCTCCTGGCGCTGCAGACGAGCCTTTGAAGGGTTGGAAGAGGTGAGATGGGAGAGATGGTTAGAGAGGGAAGAGATGGTTAGAGGGTAGAGATGGTTAGAGAGGGAAGATATGGTTAGAGATGGTTAGAGGGTAGAGATGGTTAGAGAGGGGAGAGAGGGTAGAGATGGCTATAGGGTAGAGATGGTTAGAGAGGCGAGAGGGTTAGAGAGGGGAGAGATGGTAGAGAGGGAAGAGATGGTTAGAGATGGTTATAGGGTAGAGATAGTTAGAAAGGGTAGAGATGGTTAGAAAGGGTAGAGATGGTTAGAGAGGGTAGAGATGGTTAGAGGGTAGAGATGGTTAGAGAGGGTAGAGATGGTTAGAGGGTAGAGATGGTTAGAGGGTAGAGATGGTTAGAGGTTAGAGATGGTTAGAGGGTATAGAGATGGTTAGAGGGTAGAGATGGTTAGAGAGGGTAGAGATGGTTAGAGAGGGTAGAGATGGTTAGAGAGGGGAGAGAGGGTAGAGATGGCTATAGGGTAGAGATGGTTAGAGAGGCGAGAGGGTTAGAGAGGGGAGAGATGGTAGAGAGGGAAGAGATGGTTAGAGATGGTTATAGGGTAGAGATAGTTAGAAAGGGTAGAGATGGTTAGAAAGGGTAGAGATGGTTAGAGAGGGTAGAGATGGTTAGAGGGTAGAGATGGTTAGAGAGGGTAGAGATGGTTAGAGGGTAGAGATGGTTAGAGGGTAGAGATGGTTAGAGAGGGTAGAGATGGTTAGAGGGTAGAGATGGTTAGAGGTTAGAGATGGTTAGAGGGTATAGAGATGGTTAGAGGGTAGAGATGGTTAGAGAGGGTAGAGATGGTTAGAGAGGGTAGAGATGGTTAGAGAGGGTACAGATGGTTTGAGAGGGTAGAGATGGTTAGAGAGGGTACAGATGGTTAGAGAGGGTAGAGATGGTTAGAGAGGGTAGAGATGGTTAGAGGGTAGAGATGGTTAGAGGGTAGAGATGGTTAGAGGTAAGAGATGGTTAGAGGGTATAGAGATGGTTAGAGGGTAGAGATGGTTAGAGAGGGTAGAGATGGTTAGAGAGGGTAGAGATGGTTAGAGAGGGTAGAGATGGTTAGAGAGGGTAGAGATGGTTAGAGAGGGTAGAGATGGTTAGAGAGGGTAGAGATGGTTTGAGAGGGTAGAGATGGTTAGAGGAAGTTTGATGGTTAGAGACCGAGGAGAAGGTTAGAGATGGTTAAGATGGTAAGAGATGTTAGAGATGGCTATTTATGGTTCGAGAGGGCAGAGATGGTTAGAGATTGTCATTAGGTTAGGGAGGGGTTAGGTTAAGAAATAGTTAGAAATGATCAGCGGTGGTTAAGAATGATCAGAGATAGTAGAGTTAGTTGTTAGTTAAATGAGCAGAGATAGAGAGGGAGCTAAAGAAAGGGAGAAAGAGAGAGAGTAAAGGGGGAGTGAGGGGGGGCAGGGGTTGGAGATGGAGGTGAATGTATAATTTAAAAGAGGAAGGGAATGAAGTAGAGGCGAACAACATCCATACGCTCAAAGAAGCAGTCCTCCACCTGAGCTCCATCACCCGAGGTGTCTGCACCTGCTGTCGTCTTGAAAAACGTTAACAAATGAAATATATACACTAAATATATACATCCCACGCTTCCCACATAGGTCATAAAGATTTTAGAGATGCGTCTATTTGTGTGTGTTTATTTGCGGCACTAAATGTGTATATTTTGTGGCCGTATATTTTTTGTTCATGCATGTTTCGTCAGAACGGTACAGTTTTTGGAAATAAGATACACATATTTATCATCCCTATTTCCTCTTATCGCCGGTGACGTACAATTCTAGCGCAATCGATCGCAATTTCATGTTGTCCACAAAATGCCCTCAATAATAGATACACTCTGAGTCGTGTTTTCCATGATTTCTGGGGTTTGCGTGATGAAAGTCGACGGAGGATGTGGAAAGCTGTTTTATTTTTCATGATACCAGGAGATGGACGGGGTGGCGTCGGTGACTGGGAAGCGTCCTAGATACCAGAGCCACACTGGGATACACGGAGGACGCAAAGGCTCTCAACTCAAATGGGAACCCTCCCCGGCAGAGGTCCCCATGAGGGTGTGAAATAAAAAGGCACCGCCGGCCGTCCTGCATGAAATATTCAGACACGACGTGGATTTATTTTGTTAAAGTTCTTAAAGAATAAATAAAGTTGTCGGGGATAACCAACTGGCACGTCTCCTTCACAAAGGATGCTCTTGTGGTTTTCGAAGAGTTTCCTACTTGCAAATCCTATTAATATTTTTTTATCTATTTAAATGACTAATGTTCTATCATAGATTTAAATATGCAAAGGGTAAAAAGAATTCAAAATGTCAGCAAATGTTCTATTGACACTCGCAAAATAAAAGTTATCAAATTCAGTTCCCTGATGCTTTGAGGTTCAAACTGCTTGTGGATGCTCTATTGTTCCAAAGAAAAATATTTTAACTAGTTTCTAGGATGCCTATCACGTCAAGTCGATCAAGACACAGCAAAAGGTGATATCAAAAACCTCTCCAGATGGACGGTGGGACCCGGATGCTTCTTTGAGCAGGTGTCGCTCGGAGATAAGGTGATGGAGTCAATGGAGGGGAAACCAGGGAACCGTCGCAGGCTAGCGGACACAAACCTCAACGGTGGATGCACCACCACCACCACCACCACCACCACCACTACCAATCCACATTCTCAACCCCCCCCACAGCACTACCACCAGCTGCTGCTGCTGCCGGTAGCGACCGTCACCACGACGACCACTACCACCGCAACAGCCGAAGCAGCAGCGGCGGCGGCGGCGGCGGCGGCAGCATCGCGCAGCATCAGCACCAGCATTACCCAGGTTGACCGTGAGCTTCACCCGGCCCCCGTCCAGCTCCAGACGGAGGGTGTCGGCCGACTCCTGGGAGGTGGTGGCCACCAGCAGGCCGTAGGCCCGCTGGGACATGAAGCGCAGGGACAGGTCCTCCGCCTCCGTGTGCAGCGCCTGCGGGAGCACCACCTTCAGGTACATGCTGCCGTCGTAGCTCAGCACCGTCGCCTCTGCCGTCGCCGCGGTTCAGGGGGAGAGGGGGGAAGAAGAGAGGAAAATAGTAACAACTTGTAAGAAAGGTATCAATTTACCTGCAGGGCTCAATTACAGCACGCATGGGAGGAGGAGGAGGAGGAGTGGGGCGGGGTGCGATATGTTTGTGTGATAGAGACGATATTTTCATTTCAGTTTATCTTTGAGTTATGATAATGTTTTATTCTTTTTTTTTTGTGGTGCGATTGCAATTTTTTCCGGACGCACCAGATGGCAGAATAATGCCTGGAGCAACAGAAGATGATGTGGAAGACACCGATGGTGGCAGCCATCTCTTTTTATACAGAAAGACTCATCACATCATTCTTCTGGTATATACATATGAATAGGTCCCTATATGCTGCTCTCATACAGCATCCACATCAAGGGTCACGTCCGTGAGAAAAAACCTTGTTAATTAAGAGCCATGGAAATGCTAAATTGATTTCTAATGGCGGAACTATTCACTGGCAAATCATCAGCTCCTTCCTTCAGTCGGAGTGCATTGTTAGGCCAACTAACCGAGGGTACACTCATATCCTCTCTGAATAGCACGAAGTGATTAGGAAAAATCTACCATTTTAATAACCACAACCTAGAGAGAGAGAGAGAGAGAGAGAGAGAGAGAGAGAGAGAGAGAGAGAGAGAGAGAGAGAGAGAGAGAGAGAGAGAGAGAGAGAGAGGGGGGGGGAGAGTCAGAGAAAGACAGAGAGAGCGAGAGCGACAGGGAGAGAGAGCGAGAGAGCGAAACTGATAGAGAGACAAAGAAAGACAGTGAGAGAGAGAGGGAGAGAGAGAGACAGAAGCCCCAATTACACTGAGATCCCAAAATATTGCCGTATAGCACACTATTCTTTTTTTACCTTTAAGGCTTGACGTAATGCCACCCCCGTAAGTGCTCCTACGAAGCACGCTGGCCTTCTGGAATCACAGGCGTCACGTGTTACACAACACCGCTAGCGCCCTGGTGACGTATAGAGTACACATCGCTTCGAGACCAAACAGGGGGAACTGACCGTTGATTAATACCACTCTAAAGACCAAAGCCAAGACGCTGTGCATCGTACACAACGTGTTGAAGCGCAACGTTGGCGGATTGGGGCCAGAGACGCGTTGGTGCGATCAGAAATACGGCGCAGGAGAAATCGACGAGAAGCAGGGAGCCGCAGACGTTCACTTCATCAAAACGTCACACCACCTTTTGTCCCAGGCTCCTGCTAACTGATGTTGATTCGGCTCTGTTGTTACTACCTCTTAATGGCGGAACAACAATGACCCCCCCCCCCCCCCCCCCTATTCCGTGTTAGTTTGTTTTATGCTGGAAGTAAGGGAGAATAATGCTGCAACATTCCGGACACAGAGCGAGAGAGAGACAGAGACACAGATCCAGAGAGATGGCAATCTAGAGAGAGAGAGAGACACAGAGAGCGATCTAGAGAGATAGAGAGAGTCGAGAGTCGAGAGTCGAGAGACAGAGACAGAGACAGAGACAGAGACAGAGAGAGAGAGAGAGAGAGAGAGAGAGAGAGAGAGATCCGATCTCGGTCCCAGTTGTCTCCGTGGGCGGGTCTCACCGGTCTCACAGCTCGCTCCGAGGTACCCTGTGCCGTTGCACTCGCAGATGTGCCGGTTCCAGCCCTCTCGGCAGTGGCCTCCGTTGAGGCAGGTGTCCTTGGCGCACTGGACATGGGTCTCCTTGGTGCACAGGCCGCTGACGCCCGCCGCGCCCTGGACCTCCGCCAGCTTGCGCAGGTCCCGGCTCTGGCCGTCGATGAAAAGGTCCCTCACGCAGCCCACGTAGCCCAGGTTGAGGGAGGCCGTCCACACCTCCGGAGGCAGGGACATCAAGCCCTGCTGGCTCTGGCCCGGCTGGCCCGGGCCCTGGCTCTGCAGGCGTTCTTCAGGGAGACCCCCCAGGTACATGTCCCCGTCCAGATCGAGGATCTCACTGCCTTCGTTGGCCGCGAAGGGGAGGCTGAGGCTGTTGACCGAGATGAACCCTGGTAGGGGAGAGGGACGATAGGGAGGGGAGAGGGGAGGGAGGGAGGGGAGAGCGACGATAAGGAGGGGAGAGGGGAGGAAGGGAGGGGAGAGGGGAGGAAGGGAGGGGAGAGGGGAGGAGGGGAGAGGGGAGGAAGGGAGGGGAGTGGGGAGGAAGGGAGGGGAGAGGGGAGGAAGGGAGGGGAGAGGGACAATAGGGAGGGGAGAGGGGAGGGAGGGAGGGAGGGGAGAGGGGAGGAAGGGAGGGGAGAGGGAAGATAGGGAGGGGAGAGGGGAGGAAGAGGGAAGATAGGGAGGGGAGAGGGGAGGGAGGGAGGGAGGGAGGGGTGAGGGGAGGGAGGCAGGGGAGAGGGAAGATAAAGAGGGGAGAGGGGAGGGAGGGAGGGGAGAGGGAAGATAGGGAGAGGGGAGGGAGGGGAGAGGGAAGGCAGGGAGAGGAGAGTGGAGGGAGAGAGGGGAGAGGGAAGATAGGGAGAGGAGAGGTGAGGCAGGGAGGGAGGGAAGAGGGGAGGGAAGGAGGAAGAGAGGTTGGGAGGGAGGGGAGGGAGGCAGGTTGGGGGGGAGGAACGGCAGGGGGGAGGGGAGGGAGTTGGAGGGAAGGCAAGAGCGAGGGAGTGCATATACATTAATTTGCATTGCAATACAAAGTAAGGGGAACAGGTGTGAGCGTGGGTTGTAATAGAATTCAAGGTGAAGGGATGAAGTAGCAGTCATACAGTGAATAAGTGTGGGAGAGGCTGTTGTTGGTTTATTCAACAGTGTGGATTTAGAGTTCTCCCAAAGAAAGAATAACGGAAGAATGATTTTGTGAAATATGAGCGAGGTGAGGTTTTCTGTAAAATGTGAGAGTCAAACTCATTCCACCAGCAGCAAAGCAACTCATTAAAATAGACAAATCGACCAGGGTTTTAACATTGTTACCTGCTTCAGAAAAAAAGGAAATAGCAGCATGTGAGGTTATTATTAGGTGGCTATCCTAATATGGGCATGTCATTTTACAACAGGAAGTGGTGGACTGCATAATTAGCCATTTTAGAAGAAGGGTAAAGGCTCTTCTGAAAATGTCACACATATATTATAGGGACCAAAAATAACACTACTTAATTAACCGAGAACACATGTGTTGAATATGCACGAATGTTAATGAATATGCGTGCTTTGTGCCACAATGGGAATGAGTTAGAATCTGAGAAGTTTAGCGCAGACACAGAGGGTTTAGCATTGCCACTAGAAGCAGAAGGGCTGGTCCAGGTTCAATTCTTTATCCTCACAATATTTTTTTGAACAGACCGTTTTTATATTAGAACAATCAAATTGAGGTAAAAACCTTTTCAAAGTCGAATGTCTGATATCATTCCTCAAACCCCGTGTCCATATTTCAAATTAAATAATATAAAATGTCACATGATAATAATTTGGATATCATTACTCCCAATATTTTCATCAGCTCCATGGCAATTACAGTTTTTCTCAGTCGCTTTGTTACATTTCTCAGATCAGAATTGAAACTCTCAAAACTGCCTGTTCAATCTTCACATCATTGTGTCACTTGTGCACATCAAAGAAGCAATTTCTCATTTCTTTGAACACGTTGCAAATGCTTTGGTACATTCATGCAAATGATTATGTACAATTCTCTGCTCTTTCCTACATTATCAATTGCTTATGTCATGTTGATCAAAATGTATTGTAATGGGTCTCTTGAATAGTCTCATCCCCACAACATTAAGGCATTAGTTCATTGCATAAGTCTTTACATGCAAAATGGTTGAACAAGTTGTCATAACGCAAGTTATGAACAAGTTGTCATAACATATGTTAAGCATATTTATATACATTTGTTTCCATTAGACTTTTTTTCTAAATCCGTCCTGAATTGAAATTACTACCAGGTGAATCTTGACCCTCTCTAAAGAAGGGAAATGTGTGAAGTGTTAGATCAACCAACGATCAACCAGTTTACTGAAATAGCTCAAAGGTGCATCTCCTGAACCATGAACTGGCAAGTATATATATAGTTGGAGCACAACAAAATGTTACATCGTCTGACAATGGAAGGACAAGGAATTGGACAGGGTCAACAGCCAGAGAGAAGAGGAAGAGGAAGAGGAGTGAGGCTGCGTGAGAATGTGAATTTGTGGCCCAACAGACCGGAATGTCAGGAGGTGTAGGAAGACTGCACTGTAATTCCTACAGCAATGCATGTACAGTTTACCCTAAGGAGATTTTCCTATGTTCACATTTCTAGCAATGACATGGTCTGTCAAAAAAAATATAAAAAAAAGCGTAAATGTGAATCTGGTCCAGTCTCTTGCAATCAATCTCCCACAAACACTAAGGTGTAACTTACAATTTACAATAATTGTCTTAAAAACTTTAGCCATAGTTTACATCAGAACATCCCTCCAGAGTACACTGTTATATTGACAACATGACTAAGCAATTTGACTGTCTTATCCGTACACAATGACACAAGGACTTGTCCGTACACAATGACACAAGGAATTGTGATGGCACTGACATGTTCATTGACACAGATATTTACTTTTGAGAAACTAACTAAGGATTTTGAGCAAGAGAATGGCTTTTGCATGAAATCCATGGTGTTTTGCTATTTGTACGAATTGTTTTGAGAAATGCACTTACTGTTTTGCAAATTTCAATTCTGATCTGAGAAATGTACCAACGCGACTGAGAAAAACGGTAAAACTATAAAAAAAAAACATGTACAGTGATAAAATAATGATTCAATGTTGCAAAATAATTCAATGTTGTGTGCCTCTGTTGTTTATGATCTAGCATTGGTATTCTCCACGACACGCAACAAAAGACTCTGAAACACTGCGAGTGCCCCAGCCCAGCAGGCAGGGAGCCATCATATCACTCATCATGGAGGCCCATCACAGCCACTTTAAGAGCTTCTATCTCCCCACCAGGTGTGACGTTGGCCAGCCATTACAGGCCATTTCAGAAAGGACCCCAAAGCGACATCACACGTGGCAGTGTCCCCGCAGATGTATGACGGGCAGATCAATCCTAGCAGGCCGCTCGGTGGACTGTAACAACTGGTAGGCTCTGATCTACCCATCCTATATCTGGGGGGGGGACACTGTATGAAGGAGTCTGAAAGGCTTTGTAATGGCTGTTCAACATAGATGGATAGATAAACAGAAGCCGACAGACGGATAGATGGATAGCCGGATAGACGGATAGACAGATCAACAGACGGAAAGGTATACAGGTAGATGGATAGACCGATGGAAAGACAGACGGATAGATGGATAAACGGATAAACAGATCGACAGAAAGATATACAGAGAGACGGATAGATAGATCGTCAGACGGACGGATAGACGGATAGACAGATCGACAGACACACAGATATACGGATAGACCGATAGAAAGATAGACAGATAGACAGACTGACAGAAAGACAGACAGACGGCCAGATGGACAGACGGATATACGGACAGACGGATATACGGACAGACAGTTATACGGACAGACAGATATACGGATAGACAGATAGACAGATAGACAGTTAGACTGATAGACAGATAGACGGATAGACGGATAGACGGATAGACGGATAGACGGATAGACGGATAGACGGATAGACGGATAGACAGATAGACAGATAGACAGATAGACAGATAGACAGATAGGCCGCATGTTTAAACACAGAGGTGCATGTTTAAACACAGTACCTAAGTTACCGTGCACACAATGTAACCATATGCAATAAGACCCATACCCTAACCCTAAACCTAACCCACCCACACATACAGACACAGAGAACACAAGCACAACATCACACCTGGTGGTGAAACAGGGAACCCCTGCTTTTAAGGGTTAGTGTAGCATGAGAGCTTCCACTAACAGCTAACAACAATGGGATCCGAACAGTCGTGACAGTGATAAGGTTAAAGAGAAAATGGACAAAACCCACGTGACACTAGCTTGAGACAAGGTGCACAGCCGGTAGAAAACTGCCACTCTGGAAATCCATAAATCCATCCAAGAGTTAACAGAGGATTCCCCCGTGTAACCGCTTCATACCTGTTAGTTAGGAATAACACGGTAGTCCTCCTAAACACATGAGAACCGTTCTTCGTTTACAAAGACCCTACAAATGAAAGAAACCAAAGCGAGGCAGCGGGCCTACCTTTGCGGCCATCCCGCTGGAAGTCCACGTGGCACCACTCGCCGTCCGTCAGCCGGAGGGCGCTGGCCTTCATCTTGATGCTGCCGGAGCCCATGTCCATCAGCAGGTACAGGAAGCCGTCCAGGAGCTCCATGGAGAAGTAGTCTGCGCGGGGCTTGCGGTCGGGGGCCGACGCCCTCTGGCTGCCCTGGCCGAACAGCAGCAGGCCGCTGGGCTCGGTGGAGCGGAAGTCGAAGGAGATGGCGCCGGTCCTCTTGGTGTTCCAGCGCGGCAGCGTCAGGAAGGCGGCGGGCGCGTCGAAGGACACGGGCTCCAGGGCCTCCACGTCGTCGCAGCGGAAGGCCAGGTCCCCGTGGATCCCCACCTTGGGGTGCCGCTGCTCGGCCAGCCGCGACAGCTCCAGCCGGAACTCGTTGTTCTTGTACACCACCTGCAGGGAAACGGGGCGGGGCGCAGGTGAGGCGGGAGAGGGGCAGACGGGCGGGGCACGTGGGCAGGGGGTACGGCCAGAGAGGAAGGGGGGCACGTGGATGGGGGGGTAGGGCCAGAGAGGAAGGGGGGCACACGAGAGGGACATCCGGCAGGAGATGAACCAGCGGTTTCCCCCCCGTCCTGATAGGAACGGATGCTCAGTCGGGAAGCTGCTAAACGCCGTGGCTAACACACTGGAAAACGACCGTGTGACATGACTGAGGGGGAAAAAAAGAAATGGGAATCGGGCTTATGACTACCGTGTGACACACATCTCCGGCCAAACGGCGGCCGGAGATGGTTTGAAGCAGCCTCAGCTTGAACCTTTTTCATTTTTTCAAAATATTAGATTTCATTGTCAAACAGTGCGCCGACACCTGCCTCGAGAGGATAAAAGTAAGTGGCATAATTAGAGCAGCCAGCAGGCCTGCGCTCACGTGACCGGCCGGCAGCGGCTCCCAATCAATAAGTCCAGTGAGAGAACGCTAAATCACTCGCACACGGGGGAAACGCAATAGTTCCCTCGCTCGGCCGCATGCAAAACCGCACACTGCGTCCGTTTCACCTTTTAGAACAACGGGAAACCTAATTGTAGAGGAGTTTACCCTCTGAGGAGGCGTCCTAAATACATTCAATATATTTACATGCATAGAGAAACGCAGGAGTCACCAGGGGTCGGACCCAACAGATGTAGAAATATTTCTACATTTATATTCAATTTGACCAATACAGGAGTATGAAGGCATACAACAGAAGGTGAGAAGCAATTAAATAAGGGACACAGAAAATAGAGAAAGTATAGAATGTATGTGTGAAACATAAGGCACAGAGGCCCGATCAGACCCTCTGTCAAATTAAATCTGGCCCGCACAGCCATTTGAGTTTTTAATTAATCTGAGCTCTTTTAACTCTTATACCCTAACTACAAGTCCCAGCAAGCACTGCAAACGTGTTCCTCTACGCGGGTGCTGAGTGCTGAGTTGCTGCAACCCCCTCCCCCTCGCGCCCACACAAAAGCGCAGGCGGTAGCTCTGCGAGGTCTGAGGAAGCATACGCAGGGTATCAGGCCCACCCACTGTTCCAGCTGCACCGTTGACTTTGTATTAGGGGCGACCAAACTGCCCGGACCCATTCAGTCAGACTCCCTGGATCTCTACTGGCAACGTTGTCAACTAAAGCAGCCGCTGAGGCAGCCACGCCATCAACCGGGAACCGCCATGCAGACAACTGCAAATAGCAGTTGGAAGGTGTCCGACAGGCCTTCTGGTTGGAGACTCATGTCACACACTAAATCAAATATTCATGGCTGCTTTATAAAAAGGGACTGTTTCACTTTGTCCCTGTAAAGATAATGATTACCTTCTTGTTTAATCGTTTTTTTTTTTATTATTAATTACAAGGTCTACTTACTGTATCTCCACAGGTGGGATTCATTATGAGTATAAATACTCTCATAATGCTTTATAACAGCAATGGCCCTCATAGCTGTTATAAAGCTTGTATCACATGATAAGAGCTTTTTAATTTTTGCTTCTGTATGTATCAGAATCAATGCTCTGTATGATGCAGAATTTTGCATCATATATCAATTAGTTTAATAATTTCTTTCTTCTTTGTTTTTACAATCGTAAAACATTTCATGATTGATTTATAAAGACGAGATAAGTCTGTAGCGTATCCGCTGTAACTCATCATCTCTAAGTGCTGTGTTTTTACAGCGATCTGTTGAGATTGGAATAATCTTCAGTCTTAATGATATATTTACCAAGATGATGTAGATTAACAGGGTCACAAGGCAGAGATTCATGCATCCTATTTGACAAACACTTTTTAGCGCACTTCTAGCCAAAGGGAATTGCAGTGAAAACTGGTAATTAATTAGGAGTTAGGGTTATATTAGAGCAATCTGGCTCATTGACAAATACACTAGGGACAACTGGGTTCAAACCCAGGACCTTTCTGCCGGGAGTCAACCTTACTAACCACAACTAAGCTATCAAGTCACTTGAAGAAATTAGAAGCAGCTTATTCATAAAAATCATCAACAACAATATACAACCCTGCATAAATTGACGTTTACACTTTGTGAAAGTTAAAAGCTGATTAGAGATATCCCAAGTGAAGAGAGATGATCAAAAGTAATGCTACTAATATAATTAGAAAATAGCAAGATCTTGTTTCAAATAGGTTTGTTTGGAAGTGGAGACTCGATCATTTGATGCAATAGAATCCATTTAATCTTTTCATGGAAATATAAACTGAATTATAATCCAATATTACACATTAGGGATGGTTCACAAATATGGTGTCGGAGAATGACAATTCCACTAAATATAATTTGTAACAACTTGATATTTAGAACCAGATAAGACATCTTCCAATTCATACTGGGCCTGTTTTTCAAGCAATTTCCTGAAGTAATTTGATGATTTCTTATACTCTGCCCACAAATGGAGAAATATGGGCAGGGTGCTGAGCGCTGACCTTGCAATCAAAAAAGAGAACCACTGAATCCGACCACTAATTTCCCAGCAGACGGAGGTATTATTTCTCAATGTAGCAACGTGGAGGATTCAATTGAGGCACATGGATATCCTTCACTTTAGGAGGGATGGTATGTAAAATAATTATAAAAAAAACAATACAAAAAATAATATATAATAATACAAGGGATAATTTTTTTTGGAAATACAATAAAATCATAACAAGCAAACTGTTGCATTGCTATTCAATATTTCAGAACTCTGAATCATTTTGGTCCATTTCTGTACCTCATCTACCTACCAGACCTACAACTTCTATTTTATTTACAGCATACTGTCCAGCCCAACTAGAAGAGAGATGAAGGAGGCGTTCAATTACTACGTGCATACCCTGCGGCAATCATTGGCTTTTCTACCAACACCAATGATATGAGCAATGAGCAGGGTGTTTAAACTTTGATATCAGCATGAAGATGAAATATATTCTTGTTTTGCAATAACTATTCAATCCATGTATGAATATGAGAGGAAGCATACATTAGTTATGCATGACATTCACCCACATTACTAAGGCACGTCGAACTATAATCCATTCTGAAAATGAACCGTTAGAACTAGACTCATACAGTCTATTTCGAGGGTTAGGGTACAAACTAGTATTGCACATTAAAGCTAAGGTATCTTTGGGGAAAACATCCAGAGTACTAAGATTTTGAAAGTACAAAACCCAAAAATGATTGTTTACTTTTCGGTTGTTTACTGCTCCCACCACAGCCACTCCTCAACACATGACTAGGTAGGTAGACAGACAGGGAGGCCATACAACTATTTCATTCTGGCTGATGGTTGGACAGGCTTATGACAGGCCTGCGACATCCACAGATCAGATCTTTCGATTATTAAAAAAATATGACAAATAATGCTTTTCAATAATTTGTCCTACCCTAGTATAAGGTTAAATGCTGCTAACTCTGCTGTACTACACTGCTCCTCCTAGGCCCTACTCTCCTCATGCAGATTAACAATTGAACTCTTTTGTTAGTTTGTAGAAGGCTAACCAGCAGAGAAAGTGAGCCAGTCCATTTAACCTTTGCTAGTTTAATGAATGTGCGGTTACTCTCTTGTGTTCATGTTGAAGTCAGCTAGTTCTGTGAACCTCAGCTAATTAGGGGGACTTCCCATGCCACCTCTCCTATTGCCATTCTCTTCTGAAGCAGGCAAACAAATTGAGAAAGTTAGCTAGCTTAGTGAACCTTAGCTCGTTAGTAGCATAGCTAGATAGCTAGTTATGGTGCTAACAGTGCTCACTCTCCTGTGCTTTTGCGAAGCAGGCTAACCAGGAGAAATGTTTCAATGTTTAGTGAACTCCCGTGCTGTCTTATGCTTGTCTGAAGCAGGCTTAACAACAGCATGGAGCAGCTGCTGTAATGTCACGTCCAATGCCTCACTTCTGAATGTCAGAGGAGCCAAACTGCTGATTAGGGATTACACAAGACAAAGGGAAGGGCGCCAGCCAACTCACACCATTGGTGCTAAAATGTCAAGAGTCAACATCATCAGCCTCTTGTCCTTGGCATGGGAAACTGTTTGGAAACACTGGATAACTGGCCGAGAGCAAATTGTTAGAACGCAGGCCCTTAAAATGGTAAGATTGTGAAACTCATTTGTTAGAAACGCGACAAACATCCGTCAGCTCTTAGTGACGTAAACGCTCAGTGGGAATATCAATTTCTTGTCTCTTAAAGGTGGAGGGATGTCCTGATTGGTCAAAAGTGAGCGAGAATTTCGGGCAATCAGGGCATCTTTGCCCTGATTGGTTTAATTAATCCATAATTTGCCTGTCAATCAAACGACAGAGAATCGTAGGGAGACGGTATAAAGATACGGGAGAGGTCTCTCTCTCTACCTACAGCGGCTTTACTATATCCAAATGGTTCCTGTGCCTTAAGCAGCGCTGCTGTCACGTGCAGCACTAGCCGGTGCTGATTAGCTAATCAGTCCCGCTCATCAGTCATGTCTTATTATCTTGAGGGACTTTTTTCTTATCCTGCTCGTGTTACAGCTCTGCCTTGACTGTGAGTGAAGCCGGTTGCTTTCCTTAGATCAACACCCTTCAGATGCCGACCTCGCCGCTCATGTGAAGCGGCAGTGCACCGCGGCAAATCATCAATCACGATCAAGGTGTGCTCAACAAAGCGTGAAACTAATCAGTTAGCACTGTCCAATCATTCCCGCCAGGATGAACCAATATTTGACCAGAGGACAATGATCTATGCGGGATGACCTCCTAATAAACCAGGCGGCGGTATTACCTGGAATCAACCAAAATCAAAACCCAGGGAACGAATCATCCAGAATTCGCTAGCAATGAAGAGTTAATTAAACCGGTTCTTAGCTAGGGGGTGATTAAGTAATGGCAGGAATAAGCCATTAAGAAACACAGGAGGGGGGTTAAATGCGGGTTATTTATCCCAAAGTTCTCACATCATGATCTGTGCATCCGTAATGTCACTAATGCCTAATTGCAAAGACCCTTGGGTCAGCTAAAGGCTACACAGGTCTCCAATGTTCTCCTTGTGCAGACGGTTCTAATTAGCGCGCCATCACCATTGTAGCACATCCAAATATCAGGATCAACTTTATACAACTTCATCTTGGAAGTGTTCCGGATGTTCCTAAGGTTTAACGTACCCTAAACGTGAAACCCTTTTCCCGTAAAAATCGATTGAGACTTTTCACTATGATCTTCTAATTGCAGCATGACCCGCATTAACACTGGTTAAAACAACACGTCTTAATGAAACATCCTATTGACGTTGACTATGGCAGCGATTCTCAGAATAACTGAACCTTTAAGGGCTGTTGTTGTTGGTACCGTGCTTTAATCGTCTGGCAATGATTTGCAGAAGTAATAGGCAGAGTGGAGGAGGTTAACTCATGCTGCATATTCAACAGGTCCTCAAGTACTTCCCATTCCGCATGACTGGATCAAAAATTTATTGAGCAAGATATAGAGATGTGCCTTCTTTAACACTTCTGAAATCATAATGACATTTCTTACCTGTGTTGGTTGTTATTTCAATCCAACTTATTGACCACCAAACGAGTTGATTCCATCTTCGACTGCCAGAGCCCTAATTAATTACCCTTTCTCTCTGACTTTATATCAACATCAATGCTAGAGCCGTATAGCCTCATATCCGTGCAGCACGTGTATCCCAGAGACCTCACAATGGCTGCAACAGGTCGCACGCCTCAGTGAAACCTCCCCAAGAATATAGAAGCAAGGGGCCAGCAGAAGGACGTGCTTCCTGCTGAAACAAAAATCCCTGAATCTAATTTACATGTGTTACAACGGTCCCCTTCTCCTCGAGAGAACCAGGTAGAGGTAATCATACATTCACAGCGCTGCACTCCGCATGACCCATTTCTCCTTCAAAAGCAGACCGGAGAACCGCGGAATCAATGGAGCCTAGCGAGATGTGGCTGGCGGGCGGATGCGGGACGCCTTCACCCACGCAGAAGACACCCCCTGCTATCGGCCGTGTAGAAAAGCCTCCGCACGGGGCCGTACTCACGTCTTTGAGGCAGCCCATGAAGTTGTTGCTGACGGGGGAGCCGGGCAGGTCGGCCGTGTTCTGACTCCCGCCGATGTAGAAGAGGTCGTCTGAGCCCAGCATGGTGTAGTCCTCCTGGGTGTAGCCCGTGGTGGTCAGGATGCCGTCCACCAGGATGGTGACCTGCAGGGGGCCATTTTGGAGATAATCATGTTTAGAGTCTGGAGTGGGAGTGAAACACAACAATTAGGTGTACTTAATAGTACACCACAGTAGACAGTAAAATCTAATTTGAATAATAGCTATCCACGGATACACTGCGAATACCTGATTATTTTTCTTTAATTTATATTCACAATATAAAGTTATATTCCGTCTATATTTTTTTCGTGCATTTTACCTAGTTCTGTGAGCATTCTCATTTTAGGACTTGTATCTTTTAAATGATTTAACTGTACATTCCCATCAGGGATAAGAAGTGGATCTTATCCTTTATTATCCTTTATTATGCACATAAAATGTCTATTTTAATGTTTAGATAACTAATTGTATGTCTGAATGTCTTTGTTAAGCGTATCAAATTAACAGGAGGTTATTTAATAATATAACATTTGCCCAAATGGCAGATGCTTTTTATCAAAAGGGACAATACATTGCGCGTTGTAAGCATAAGTAGAGCCTCCAGAGGGATTGGAACAGCTGACCCTGACACTGTTTATATACCCCGCTCTACCATGTTTTAAACGCTAAACCATCAGAGTGGCTAAAAGTAGCTTCAACAGTCAAATGGTAGTTCTCACATATGCCCCGGTGACAGCTGGGCCATGTGCGAGATGGTAAGACACCAAAGATGCATCGCCAACATGCCTCGTTCTAATTCGGTTTCTATGCAAACAGTTCACACTGTACATTCATTGACGTTGAATAGAACTTGTGAAAGATGCTACGAAGGCCTGTAGATAACATGCCTTTGACCTTGCGGTGGTGCATGTATATGAAGTGAGTTTGGGAGGTGGGAGGGAAGGACATGGCCTGGGACCACAGGTCGGCCTGGAGCGCTGCAAGGCGCAGTGCCTACGTGGGCCAGCGAGCCAGCAGGGTTGAACCGCCCAGCCACCATCAAAGATAGCTTTCGCCCTCGTTACGGAGCAATCTCCTCGGTCACACAGAGATCACAGGCGTATCGTACGCGTCCACACAGTGACGTTCCACCTCAGGCCTGCCTCCTCGTTATGAGCACTAGGATAATGGTTTCTAATCTAGCACCGGAGGGACATCTGACTGCTATAATAATAATAATAATAATAATAATACGTCCCAGCCGGTAATTAATGTCAGTCCCAGGTATAAATTAGAGCTGTCGTTCTACGCCGTCTCACAAGGTCTCTGATTTATACGACAGGGCAAGCAACCAATACACTGAGATAACCTGCACTGTCCGTCTGCAGAATCATTGTCGTATTGACACACACACACACACATACCCACGCACATGCACACACACACACACACACACACACACACACAAACACACACACAAACACACACAGATCTGCTACTGCTGCTTAGTGCAAGTGTCAGAATTGAGGTCATATTTTCTCTGTAGAAAGAGGAAAGACAAACATAAAACACTGACAAAATGTTTGCTTTGGTTCGCGTGATGGCCTAAAAATAGAGGAATAAATGATTCAATAGGGGGCTGGGGGGTGGAGGGGGTGGGGGTCATGTAAGGCTTGAGCGTAAAAGTATAGCACTGTCGTATGTATGGAGGAGAGCGAGAGAGAGACTCAGTCAGAAAGCACAAGGAGAGAGAGAGCGTAAGTCAGATATCACAAAGAGAGAGAGAGAAAGAGAGAGCAAGTCAGATAGCATAAGGAGAGAGAGAGAGAGAAAGAGAGAGATAGGCAGAAAGCACAAAGAGAGCGAGAAAGAGAGACAGAGAGAGAAAGTCAGGCAGCACAACAAGACAGAAAGATAGTGAGAGAGTGGGAGGGATGGAGAGAGAGATGGAGAGAGAGAGCGAGAAAGAGAGCAGAGAGAGATAAAGAGAGAGAGAGAGAGAGAGAGAGAGAACGAGAGAGACAGAGAGAGGGTGTTAGAGAGAGACGTAGATAGAGTAGGTGAGTGGGAGGCACAGAGAGAGAATGAGAGAGGGACAGAGGGGTGGGTGAGAGGGAGGTATACAGAGAGTGAGAGAGAGGGAAAGAGAGGGAGAGAGCGAGAGAGCAAAGAGAGGGAGAGTGAGAGAGAGGGAGAGTGAGAGAGAGGGAGAGAGAGAGAGACAGATAGAGAGAGAGAGAGAGAGAGAGGGAGAGAGAGAGGGAGAGAGGGAGAGGGAGGAAGCCATGTAGCAAAACAGAGGAATTCTATCGCTGCAGATAGACGGAAATACAGGATGCAGTAATAAATACAAAAAAAAACACTCTCCCACTGCAGCTCTCACAGGAGCAGGAAATGTTCCCCCGTATCTACATGACAGTTAGCCAGCCTATCTGGGGAGGGGAGGAGGAGGCGGAGGAGGAGGAGGGTGGGAGGAAGGTGGGAGTTGGGGGAGGGGCAGCAATTTACGCTAGGATCAAGTACACGGCAGGAAGCATAAGAGAGGCTGTAAGCAGACGAGGGGGAAAGAGAAAGAGGCGAGGAGGAGGAAGAGGAGGAGGGAGAAGAGGAAGATGAGAAAGAGGAAGAGTGAGGAGAAAGAGAAGGAGTCTAGGAGAAATTGTAAGAGGTGAGGTGGAGGAGGAAGAGGAGGAGGGAGGAGAAAGGTGTTTGGAAGAGGAACAGAGAAGGAGTTGAAGAGGAAGAGAAAGAGGAGGAGGATAAAGAGGTGGGGAGGATGTGAGGAGGAGGAGAACGTGGAGGAAGGGAAAGAGAAACAGGGGGAGGAGAAAATGAGGGGGGAGGTTGAGGGAGGAGGAAGCAGTGGGGAGGAGAAGTGTGAGTGTGGGGGAGAGCGAAGCGGCTGGTTTGCAGCACATGGGCGTGCCACCGTGGAGGTAGCAGCGGCACCTTGCCCTCCTGCTCTCTCTCGACAGAAACATTTTAGCTGGGCTTAGGCTCATCTCGCCGGTATGAATCAATGATGATGTGACTCAGATCCATTAGGAGGGAGAGAAAAAACAACCGGACTAAAAGCCATATGTAAATGAGGAGCGGGGGAATTTGATGAAGCCAGGCAAGACATTTAGACTCAAACCGCTATCTGTTATGCATAATAAATCACACCCACTGCCATGCTCATTTGCGGCCGTGCATTCTCTAATTACGTCATTCAATCTGGAAGCAGGCTGAGGGCCACTCTGCACAGTGCCGTCCCTGTACTGGCCCTTGAGGCCCCCCTGAGGAAACGTCTGAGGTATGTTCTGGCCATACAGAATCCACACAGCAACCATGCAACCTTGCAGCTAGACAAATTAAATTATTATATATACAGTATAGCAAGTAAATCTGCCTCTCTCTCTATTGCCAAAGTTGACAAACATAACAAAAAAACTAATCATTTATTCGTTTTTTGGTAAAAAAAAACAATAATATAAAATTCAAAACATTGTTATACATTATGAATACCACATTAGTTGGAAGTCAAATATCTATGTGTCAGTCTCTCCATCTCTCTCTGTCTCTCTCTGTCTCTCTCTGTCTCTCTACATATAGAGATAAGATTATCTGCGACTGAATGATATACAGTGCTGGGGTTTTCAAAGTGTGCAGTATACATAATACTATGAAAACTCAATGCTAATTACAGCACCGGTTATGTGAAAGTGCGCCTTTAAGCCACTGAGTGTTTGAAACCTCTACATTACAGAGGGTTTTACTACACGGTGGAAAACCTTTGAAGTACGTGTTCACTAAAGCATTCACTGTGATATATTTCCTTTTAATGCTTAAGAAGTGTTGCACAGTGTTCAATTACATAACTACATAATCCATGTGCTATTTTCAACAAAGGAAAGGACATGGTGAGGATTCTATAAATACTGATCAAGGACCACTGATTGGTGGACTACTGGATTTTTTTAGGGATGCTTCAGCTGACATCTTTGCACCGCAAACAAATACTTTGATTGCCCGAAATTCAACATGCATTTGTTTCCCTTACATCTAAAGCGGTCAGCGTACCTCATGGGGAAATAAGTTCGGCAAGGTCGTCGCAAGAAGAAGAAGCGCATACCTCACCGTACGTTGCTTTCAGCACAAATTGCACCTCCAATATCTAGCGAATTGCAGAGCTCTCCGCGGACGAAGGCGATGCGAACCTCGTGTGTGATTAGTCACAAAAAAAAGACAAGTGGGATTCATTTTGATACGGATTCCCCATCTCCGTTGAGACCAGACTGGTCTTGACTAATGGGACGTTCACTGACCAAAGTGAACCTGCGTCGAGTATAAAACAAGTTTGTCTGCAGAGGGCCTCTTCAGTCTCTGCTGGCCAAGATAAAATCTACTTTATTTGAAGCATGCTGTCCACTTTAGACGAGAGCAGGCTGCAGTGGTCACAGTGTTCTTGTTGTCATTCTGACCACACTGGCAGTTCTAAGATGGCCGTCTGCTGTGTAAGTCGTAGGTGTACGGATCTGTGTGTTTCTGTTGCCTGTGTTTAGCTGTTCCTTCAAGACATTGTTATGAATGCGATTCTCTTTTTACAAACACCATTTCTATCACAACAAAGAAGGTAGTTCACAGCTAATGAGCTCATAGTGTTCTGGTGGCAAGAGTATCATTTAGTAGAGAATAACAAGACGTTTAGGTAGCGCACATATCGTTTTACACTGCAGACTCTGCTGCCCAGGATTTGTGGAAACCCTCGGGGTAATATAAAGTAGATTTTGTCATGGTCTTTTGTGTTTGTGGAGCGAGACTTTGAGATGCTAATTGCAGTAAAAGATGTGTTAAAGATGCCAAATGCATGCCTTGCATACACACTCACACACATACACACACACCCCCCCATCCATCAGTCGTTCATTCTAGCTTTTTATCTGTGTTAGAGACAAAGAATCATTCGGTGGATCAATCTGTCTGCCTGTCTGTGTGGCTCTGTGGCTGCATGCCTGTGTGTGTGTGTGTGCACGTCTGTCTTTCTGTCTACATATGCAAGCGTGCACGTGTGTATACAGTGCCCGTGTGTACACAGTGCAGGTGTGTGTGTGTGTGTGTGTGTGTGTGTGTGTGTGTGTGTGTGTGTGCGTGTGTGTGCGCGCGTGCGTGCATGTGTGCGTGCGCTTGTGTCCATGCGTGTGCGCTAAACACGCGTGCGTGCGACGTACCTGGCGCAGGTTCCGCGTGACCCGCACGTCGTGCCAGCCGTTGTCGTTGAAGTTGCCGGCGGCGGGCTCCACGAGGGCCTCGAAGGCCCCGGAGCCCAGGTTGATCACCAGCCACAGGGCCCCGTTCCTCAGGGACAGGTTGACGTAGTCGGCCGAGCGGCCCGTGTGCAGCAGCAGCCCGTTGCGCTGCCGCGTGCGGAAGGACAGCGTGATCTCGTCCAGGCTGCTCTGGATGGGCGTCTGGGACAGGTTGTAGCTGAAGAACTCGTTGCCCCTGAAGGTGGCCACCGACTCAGCCTGGCCTGGGAGGACCCAGGGCGGGGGAAACACACGTCTCTCACGGCCGCCCACGCTTCCGTCAGTCCCTTGGGGTCACGGTCGGACCCTGACCCCAAGGGACTGACGAAGCAGCGGGCAGCCCCCCTGTCTGAGACGTGTTTTCCCCCCTGTGTTGGCCTGGGGACCCCCGGGGGAACACGTCTCAAGAGGCCCCCCCCCTTTAGCATAAGGGGGGAGGGGGGGGTCAAGGTTGGACCGCGTACACACCCCGGGGATGTACCCTTTAGTTATTATGAGGCTATATCTACACACACACACACACACACATACACATATATATATATATAGAAATACATATATATATGGCATCAAGGAGACGTTGTAAGACATCTGACTTATCTACATGATAAATGCACACAGACTAGTAGAGCTCCTCATGATGTCTACTATTCTAGCATTTCCAATGACAGCGTGAGAATCATGGAGAGGTATATATAAGATGTTATTTGTGATGGTTGTTTAACATCAGTGTCTCGTTGACACGATTAAAAAAAAAAAAGCCAATGATCGTTCGGTTTGGGAGGTTTGTGGAAATTGTAGAAACGGGAGTTGTCGGCTTTTTCTGTTTTTTTCTGTTTGTTGAAAACTATTATTGAAAACACAACACCTTACTAGAAAGAGATAAAGTTGTCACCAATATTCCACTAAAGACTGAATATTACGACGAATTGTTTTCACAGATACCTGCAACATAGTCAAACGAAGAAAACACATAAAGAAAGAAAGAACACATCCAAACAGCCAAACAGAAAACGAAACGATTGGAGTTGAAAAACGAAGGGATTAATTGGGAAATAAATTTGAATAAAGTGCAAGGCTGACTTTGGCTTTTATTTGGCAGATTTATCGCTGCTTGTCAACGGCTGGGCCAGATCGCCTTTTAGAACTAGAGTGTTTAACAGTGAGGCCCCCTATGATCGTTAACGCCGTGACCCAGATTATTGCTCAGGCAGAAAATCGCTGGCTACATTTCCGGGTTCATCTAAAAAACTTGAGCATTATGAAAAATGGGAAACGTGCTTTGTCTTGGATTTACAAAGAACGGCAAAAATTGCTTGCTTGTCGTGACAGTGGACAGGGCACCTTTAAGAAGACTTTGGTTAATATTTACGTCACTACGCCGTATTCACACACACGACTAGGAATGATCTCAAAACGACTGACCTTTAACCCTGTTTAGCCCGTTTAAGTCTTTCATGAGTGAAACATTGAATTGTCTTGGTTTGCTTAAATGTAGACGTAGTCCACAGCACATTACGGCACTCTGATACAAGAGAGAGTATACCAATACGCACGTCAAGGAAGATTTATACTTTAACAGTAAAAAAAATGCTGCATATGTTTATCTGAAAAGGTGGATTCAGCAGTGGATATTCTTCACCTCACTAACAAGCAAGAAGAACCGAGGAAATCCTGTTTAGTCTGTCACCCTATTACTGTTCCCATTTTACATTCTCCCTCTCCTTATGGTCTCATTCTACTACTGGTCTGCACTTAAACTAGACATACGGCTATAGAAGCAGCACTCGCACTGTATTTAAGGAAGCAGCATCTTCTCCATTCGGTATTTAAGATGGCAGCCATGTTTATCTCCATCAGCCAACCCTTTCCTAATGCCAAGGAGGTCATATTAGCCAAGAATGTCCTCCTTCGGCTCTGTCTTACATCCAATCACTTCTCTCTCGAACATGAACGTTTCCTGGAGCCAAGAGCGGGAACACAGAAGTAGGCCTCTAATCTATGATGTCACACTGATGCACCGCCAGCAGCGGCTCAATTTACAAAGAACCAGCAAATTACTTTCCTGAAGTTTTACAGCGTATCTCCCGGATTTCTTTTTTTTCTTTCTCTCTCTCTCTCGTTCTCTCTCACTTGTATAATATTATGGGCTGTTACCGTTACCCGACCAGGCCTCATTGTTTAAAGCCGTCCACCTCTGCAGCTGCACGGCTGGCGTTGTACTGTGTATGGGCGCTATTTCTTAACACCTCCGCGCGGGAATGTGTCCAAGAAATTGGAATGATATGATTTGATCGTTCAATATTGGAAACCCGGGACATTGTAGTCTGCTCTGGCACGTTGACACACGATTTAACAAGGAGATGTTGATTAAGATATCATAGTGCCTGTTGGGGATCATTCTACGTTGTTTTATATATGTTTTTATTGCTATATAATTATATAATTATAATAATTATTATAATTATATGCATTACTTTAGGGAGGACTTGCGAACCACATGATCTTAACTCCAGCTCCTATTGGCTAAAGCAAATCCCATAAGCTTTAATGGCCAACAGTTTCCTCAACATTTCTGTTATGTTGAACATTATATTTATTTTAAACACATATGAGGTGACTTAAATTATCTGTTCGTTTTATTTGTCTTAGCCCCTTTAGCTGTTCTTAAATAAACTACCTTGCATATTATTATTTTTTAAACCATCTGCACTGGTAAAGCAACAACGCTATTTGTAGAAAACTTTCATTAATTTCCTCTCTCTTTCCTATATTCCCAATGCAGCCCAAGAATAATTTTTAGCTCTTAAGAGATAAATATGGTTAGCTGCAGAGAAATGAATGTAAATGCAAATGCAAAATACATTAACCCCTCCAATCACATGGACTCTCAATTTGAAACGCTTATTTTACGTCTACACTTATGCAACACTTTACTCGCAAATCCTGGTATGCAAATCCAGGTGAATTATCTCTAAAAGCACTATTGGCAGTGGCTTTGTGGAGTTGAGGATCAATAAGTGGAACATTAGAGCCGTTTATTTGCAGGGGGAAACACACACCGCTGTTGCATATTAGAGAGTGTATTGACCTAATGTGTGTTGAGCTGAAACCTCTCTCACGGGCTGATACTGGAGCCAGCCTGCATCCCCTGCTGCCTACAACCTGTTCTGAAATCCCCCCTTTAACACCATGAGAACCGACTGATCCAAAGGTAAACCCTGTTTTTATTTTGTTTGTGGTTGTTTCATCCGTTACCTTGGCGATTAACTGCAGAGGGTCAAAGGTGAAGTCCAAGAAGCTCAGTCAGTGGGCAGGACAAAGTGGGTGGGGCGAGTTGTGACGGACAACACATCGAGTGAGTAACACACACAGAGCATCACATGACAGGAAGCAACAAATGGAATATGCATATACGTGAGGAGAGATAGATAGGAGATTATTGAGGCACAGTCAACGCAAATGGTTGCAGGGAGGCAGGGAGGGAATGAGGGAGGGAGTGGGAGGGAGGGGGAGGGAGAGAGGGAGGGAGGGAGGGAGGGAGGGACAGAGGTGATTCTGGGGGCTTTTTTAAGGAGGGACGAGCAAGCCAGTTGACCCCATACCTTGGCGGGTCAGCTTCAGATGCGCCAGACCTTGAGGGAAAGAATAGAAAGAAAAAGAAAACAGGGGATCGGGAGGAAAAAAGAGGAAGATCATAACGAGACTCGGGAGAGGAACGGAAAAGCTTTGTCACAATGTTGGACTGCAGTTTGTGACAGACATCCTCGGTGGTACGGATGTCGGAGGTCCGAAAAAATCGAAAACATAAAGGAAATGATATTAAAGAAACGAGAAAACAGACAAACACCTCGAGGGGGGTGGGGGGAGGGGAGGAGGGAGCGCGAGAGAAGAAAAAACAACATCTTGTTCGGCGCAACCCCTGGAGAGGTTGCTCACAGAGATGTTTTTTTTCAAAATGGAACACATATGCTACAGTAAACGCAGACCGAGTTTGAATAGATGTTTTCTATTTTATCCAAGTCCAATCAATAATTGTATTATTTTGGGGGGTGGGGGGGGCGGGGTTCAACACAAAATCTTAAATTTACTAAACCTTGTTTGGAACCAATAATATAAGAAATTAACAAGGAAACTGTCAAAATACGAAACTATGTGGATAAGATAGAGCAGGATCAATGATGGATCCTAGACCTATCGATACTTTACAAGGCATCTATTTATGGTCAAATATATTGAAAGGAACAAAGCACAGGATGCGACCTATAAATCCAGTGAGGAACTTTAATGTTGGGCAATTAGTTTATCTAATTACAGCATCTTTGGCACCACATTAAAAAGCTCACTCCCACACACCATGTGTTGCCATTGTGTCAAATTGGTGTGTTTGGCACGATTGTGGAGAACATGTTATTGATCTTTCACTGCGCTAATTCACCGGGGATTTACAACACAGCTCATTTGGTTTGTGAATACGGCCTGTTGCGCACGCACGCACGCACGCACGCACGCACGCACGCACGCACGCACGCACGCACGCACGCACACACGCACACACGCACACACACACACACACACACACACACACACACACACACACGTACATATATATTCATCCACACACACATAAACCATTACGGATCCACTGGATCTCCTGACCCAGACTCATTAGCATGATGACTAGGGGGGGAGCATGACCGCAGCGAACGCCCATACACAGCATCATCTACTGAAGCTTTTTCAACACCAACCATTAATATCTTCTTATTTTCCCATTAGAGCAACATTTCCTCCTGGAGGTGGTAAGGGGGGGGGGGTTGTTGGAGTACAACCTAATTTTTTTCAATTGTGTAAACATTAGAGAAGTATGATTCATTTTAATAAAAAATAAAAAAATAAAAATGAAAACGGTAAAAGTGGTTGGCATAGCAACCGGCGCACTTTTTCTCTCGCTCCGAAACGGCATGTTCAACAGTCTAAGCCACCTAAAATTCTCTCCCCTTATCTTTGCACACACACATCACTACTTTCTCAGATGAACACGTTCCCTAGTATCTCTCTCTCTCCCTCTCCCTCTCCCTCTCCCTCCCTCCCTCCCTCCCTCTCTCTCTCTCCCCCACTTTCTCTCTCTCTCTCTCTCTCCCCCACTTTCTCTCTCTCTCTCTCTCTCTCTCTCTCTCTCTCTCTCTCTCTCTCTCTCTCTCTCTCTCCCCCACTTTCTCTCTCTCTCTCTCTCCCCCACTTTCTCTCTCTCTCTCTCTCTCTCTCTCTCTCTCTCTCTCTCTCTCTCTCTCTCTCTCTCTCTCTCTCTCTCTCTCTCTCTCTCTCTCTCTCCCCTCTCCCTCTCTCTCGCTGGGCTCTCCTGGGCACAAGGAGGTACACTCTGGTGTTTATGTTTCCACAATTATTGTCCTGAATAGTTATTTTAATCCCAAGCAACAGAGCTGTAAAAGATTACTTGTGGAAGCAGTGGCCTCTGTCGCATCACACACACACACAGTATCAAATGAATACATTGGGAATGTAGAGTAACCCGAAATAATACACTAAGATGTCCGGGTACCTGCATAAGCAGAATGGGTATGGGGGGAAATCATGACATTAAAAAAATAGATATTCATTTTTATGCCTGTTCAGATGAATTGAATGAAAAATAATATTTTCAAGCAAATGTTACTTGAACCGTGTCAGTGTTAGTATACATTTATTTATATTATTACATATGGTTGTTTGTTTTTGGTTGTGATCCTTGACTAGGACGGACTGGTGAGCACCCAAGAAACAAGGAAAATAAACAAAATCCTCTTTCTTTACGTTATTCTCTGATTTGATTATCTACAGACATCCTGCGCTCGTGTGTTTGAGGTGCTTGGCTGTGCCGGATTTACACTCGCAGCGGCTCTAATATTGATTCTATGCTTCCCTCGCCTGTAAAACGCTGCTAAATGAATACATGCAGATGTATAAAGACTGCTGTCCAATACAAGACATGCTTTATAAGTCCTGTGGTGGAATTGAATATAATTAGAGGGGATCTTGGATGTGAAACCTATTGCTCGAGGATTAGGGTGGGCTGCGTTTGTCTTCGCGACGGCGTGGACGCACTCGATGTGATCCTAGACTAATTAGGGATTAGCCCAAGGACACGTCCAAGCCACACAACACCACAGATCTCCTGTTTAAACGTTTCTTTGTTTGCAGAATCCACATCCGTTTGGTTCAGAATCAGAGCTAGTCGATCTCCTCAATGGTATATTTTTTAAAAGAAAACAAGAAGAGATGTCTGGAAGATGAATAGCGCCGCCCGGCTATAAAATGACACATCTTCACATGTATTGACAGAATGACTGCAGTGTTAAATATTGGCTTTAACCCTCTTCAATGCGTTCCCGCCGTGGTGAAACGAGGGATCCGCAGGGGTCTTTTCTCGGGCCGAGTAAGCTTTGTTAGGTAGTGGTCCTTATCTCTTTCTCCCAGGCCACAGTGATGAAACACAGGGGGGCAGCGAGGGGCTGGCGAGACTCGGCTCTCCCTGGCATCAGAGCGTTCAGTCCGCCCCTAGATAGATCCGGGTCCAGGCTGTGCCTCGGACGGAAGAACGGATGGAAGGACAGCTGACTCACCTGCAGTCCACTACTGAATCAATCCAGACAATTTTTATGAAACTGCAACGCAGCATCCGTTTAAAGTGGGACACAAAAAGAGAGAATTCTTGCAGGGCATACATTCCCCGGACTCACGGCCAGGGTGGCTGCGGTAATATATATAGGTTAGCATCCATACTATCCGGGGCGACGACAGCAGCGGAGGCTAAGGCATTGAGCTGTCTACAGCCACTGATTTAAGAGGCGTAAAGACGCGGCTGCCAACTAGGACAGGGGCCTCATCTCAAGGATAGTGTGGGACGGGCAGCGGGATGAAGAGTGTCACTTTCTATCACACTTGTTCCCATGCATTTTTCACTGGAGATTGTCTTCATGTCACATGATTTAATTCAGGGAAGATTATAGCAAGCTCATTATGGTGGATATTATTAAATGACGCTCTTTGTTTCTGTTGGTGAGCCCGGTCACCAGCTAGCTTCACTCGAGACAAATTGAGTTAATTCCATTTTTGGCCCGGCCTTAAGAAATTAAACCTATTACCTATTAGTGAGGAGTATTATGTAGATGCGGACCTGGAAACTACTTGGAACAATAACAGTTAAGTCCCCGGAGCCCGCTGTCGCCCAGAGCCAGGCGTCAGCACTAATGGCGTGGATAATTCACTGTGTTGTCAGGACTCAAGGTAAACATTTCATTTGCGCCCCGTCTGGTTTCCCCTCCAGGTTCGACGGGAACGCACTCTGAACATCTTGAATTTTAATGCTGACCTAAGCCACTCTCTTGCTCAATTATATTATTGACATGTAAATAATGTGGTATAAGAATAGGAAATGGCGGTTGTTTGGTTCCATGTTCTCAAAGCTGGCTTGCGACAACATAGAAACATTGTAGACAGAGGGATCGCCGAACCAGTGCCGTAGGGATGGAGCCAACGCAACACAGGTCTGAACCGAGGGTGAAGAATCACCAGGAGGTTTGTAAACCCGCATGAATACGTTCAGCAGTTATAAACAACAGAGCTCCTTTTAAAACCTGACATCCATGGAATCCTTTTAACGCCATGTATCTACTGAACCTGCCTTTAAACCTGACACGTGTATTAAATCCAAACAGCCTCCCTTTTAAAGGAGCGAGACAGTTCATTTCATCACTACGGCTTCCACGTCGATCCCGTCTGGTCTGAGACGGCCACGTCTGCGTGATCAACAGAGATCAAATGTAGCTTTTAACAGGACACCTGACCTCCCTGTGTGGAACACACAGGGAGCTGGAACGCATCGGCCAGCTACTGATTTAACACAGCCGGCACTGTGGGTACTGTGTACTAGAAAGCATCCAAAATAAACGGCTGCCTTTTTTAATTGACCAAACCCTCTTATGCTGCATACGATGTGGATGCTCCTCTGTCGACTCGCAGAAACATTGTCCGCTGAATGCAAAATCAAAGCGCGGCTGCAGCAACATCTTATGTGCTGTGCAGAGAGAGACTCCATTATCTTGTCCCAGCAGAAGAAACATTCCAATCTAAATTATTCAAAGAAAGGAATTTACGATAGCGAAGAAATAAAGGAAGAAAATGGCTTCAAATATTTATACAGATTAACTATAATTAAGGAAATTATTTGAAGAGTATAACTTATTAAAAAAAATAAACTCTGTTGTCTCTAGACTAGCATACTGATAATATATTCAAGCATATTTATACAATATTCTAGCTTACTGATAATATATTCTAAGATCTTGATGATATATTCTAACATTCTGATGATCACTATCTCCTGAAAATATACCAGCATACCAATTATACATACAGGCATATTGGAAATATATATCATCCTATTGATATATATATCCCAGCATCGCTCTACACATGAATCTCTCCATCCTGCTTGACCTAACGCCCGGGCCATCATAATGCATCTCCTCTGGGGTGAATTAGTTGCGTGTCAGAACTGCAGTCCAAATTGACAAGAGCCACTTGATGACAAAGCCCTGGTGTGTTTCAATAGTAAACGATAAGACGGCACACTCTTCTTAGGGAAGAACAAGAAGAGGGTGGGCTGGAGTGGGGGGGCGGGGGGGGCGGGGGGGTCTTACCTTCAACTTCCTTCTGGACTGCTACTAGAAAGAGAGAGAAGAGAGAGATTGGTTTTAGAGATATTGACTTTGCAGCCGCTTACGCCTCAAACTCTCTACATCTCGGCCCATGAATCTTGTTTGAAATTACACAGCGAGAGACGCTTTCCCACGTCTGAACGTACAAAAGGCTGAAATGGGTTTTTCGGCAAAACATAAAGCGGGGTTGTTTGTGGGGGGGAAAAGAGGTGTGAAGGTGGGATCCGGATCGTTTTAATGCTCCGACAACACACTTTATCAAGCGTTTCCTGTGTGGGATGGGAGAGCGGCTGGGCGAATCTATATATGACGGAGGGAAATGAGTCAGGGGAAGTAGAGGCGGGCTTTGCTTTAATGAAACAGATGCATGATCGCACATCTCCCCGTGTACGTACTGCAGGCCCACCGCCGCGACGGGCAGAGGGGCCAGGCTGAGGTTAACTTCCACATCGGTTTAACCGTCTACGCCGCTCTACTCGGCTATATGCTATTATGTTCTATTGAATATCATTTGATAGCGTACAATTGTCAATCTACATCGCACTAGGATCTAATCCATTCAATTTTGTTCAACTGCCTCTATTTCCTAATGTGTTTCCATCTAATTTAAGGAATTCTTTACAATCCTGTTTTGTTCCATTTTATCATACAATATGTTCTTCACATTATGACTATTTGTGGGTTCTCAGCTGGCCAATTCTATTCTGTTATTTTTTGTATTTCATGGGTTTCAGTTGTAGATCCATATCCTAATGCTGTATTTTAGTCGGTTGCTAATGATCTATTCTTCGAGGTGGAGGTTGTGCATAATGCATCTCTTTGATGCAGGCAGAAGTGACGGTGCTGTCATACCGATAGGCTGCTGTCTGTAGATTACACAGGAGGGGAGGGGAAGATCAGGTACATGAGAGACACCAGAATCAATATGTAACGTTTCACTAGAGCCTGAGAAAACCCCAGTCTTATCCCTGAAGAAAAGCATCCTCCCCTGACCCAGAAAACGCAACAATATTCCAATTCAATAACAGCCTTAAGAATCTCAATCTGAACAATGAACCAACATCGTGTCGAACAATGAGGTTTCCCATGATGTGTCGCTTTATTCTTTTAAATGTGCTTTTTTCAACGATTTTCCTGTTAGCGGGTGAAGCCTCAATCTACCAACCGTCAATCTCGCAGAGGCCACCTGGAACTGAAAAACACTGAGCTGACATCAGGAACAATACGCAAAGAAAAGGCTGGCAGGGCAATTACCATGTTCAGATCCCTGCTGGTTCCTCTGTGTAGTACCACCTTCAGCTTTCTTTCACTCAGAAACCATGCATCATGACGTCTCTTAAAGCTTGGCTTATTTTAGCTTTTATTATTCTAGCTGGTCGGTTAGCTTGCCTCATTTTAGCTTATCCCCTAGCTTATGTGGAGTTTATTGCTTAGCTCATTTTAGCCTGTCCCTTATCTTAGCTAATATTTGCTGGTCTCTTATCTTATCTAAGCTTCGCCTGTGTTGTAGCCTTAATTATCCTCTGTCTGTTAGCTTGGCTTACCTTGTCCTTAAGCCTATCGTATCTTGTCTCTTAGCTTATATCATCTTGTCTCCTAGCTTCGCTCACACCAGCCTAGCTTACCTTCCTGGCAGTAGCTGCCCTTGTAGCCGCTGTTGCTGCAGTCGCAGACGGCCTGGCCCTGGTGAAGCGAGCACGCCCCTCCGTGGCCGCAGGGCGAGTGGAGCTCGCACAGGTAGTCCACGTCGTTGTGGACCCCCTGGCCGTCCAGCAGCAGCGGGGCCGCCTCCCCCACCTTCAGGTTGGCGATCAGCCCCTGGAACGGCGGCTCGTACTTCACCGTGCTGGAGGTCAGCGCCGACAGGCGCACGTCGGGCGGGATCCCGCCCACAAACAGGTCGCTGGCCACCACCATCTCCCCCCGCTTGGCCTTGACCTCCGCCCGCTTGTTCTCGTTGTCCACCACCAGCCGCGTCTCCCGGTGGTTGCGCGTGAGCAGCACGCGGTGCCAGCGGTGGTCGTTGACGCGCGTCTCCGTGTGCAGCCTGGCGGGCTCCACGCAGTGGATGGTGAAGCGCAGCTGCAGCCGTCCGTCCACCACCAGCAGCTCCAGGAAGTCGCAGTTGCCGCCGTCGTCCAGGTAGAGCACCAGCGCCTTGCTGAGGTTGGTCTTGACGATGAGGCTGAGGTCGCCCTCGGCCTTGGCGTCCCAGCGGCTGTAGCGCGCCCACTGGCCGGGGACTCCCTCATACTCCAAGGCCACCGCCGTGGCGGCCAGCAGCGCCAGCACCGCCGGGAAACACACCGAGCGTGACGGCCGACCTTCACACCTCCCCATGATGGTGATGAAGGTGACTGACAGCTCCAAATTATTTTCCTCTCGGTTGCGTCTACGTGATGGGAATCAGAAGCGAGCCTCTCTCTCCCCACACAGCCGCTATCGCTTTCTAATAGTTTTTTTGTTGCTGTTCTTTTTCCGTTCTTGCTTACTGCCGTCTCACCACAAAAGGCAACGGCGAATACAATGCAATTCAAGTTGGCTAGATGTACGAATTAAGGCTTTTCCGTTCGGGGCTTCCCTTTTCCCCTGAATGTTTTTGCAGTTTTTCGAAAGGCGGACCCAGAGTGTCAGTGTGAACAAGCGCAACACATTCCAACGTATGAAGCACCTCAGTTTGGGTTTGGGGTTTGGAGAGAGGAGCGACTGGAGCACCAATCCACACGACACTGTGTCTCCGGTCAGCCGTCTGCTGCTCCATCCACAAGGTGTTCTGGCCGCTGTCCAGCAACACTGTCCTTCCTCAGATCTCCCGGGATTGGCTAGGCAGACAGCCAATCATCGACTGGTACATCCACGCTCATCTTCAGCTCCCGACCATCCTGAGGGAAGGGAAGTACTGGAGCGATTAGCAGGAACAATAAAGGTTTAGCGGAGGACAAAGTAGACTAACTTCTGTTTTAGAATGATAAAAGCAATATAAAAACTCATTGGAGGATGGCACAAGTATACAAATATATATTGAAATATGGTAGGACCGGAACTGCGCATAGCAAGAACTGTTCTGCTCATCAAACAAATCTATATCAGATTAATATTATTTAGTTATTTAGCCAATATCATACATGGTAGAGGCATCAATGCATGAACCGATTTTCCCACAGTGCCGAGGGTAAATAAGCAACTCTTGTCATGGGGAACTCTCATGGTAATTCTACAGTTGTAAGGAAAAAAGGTTGGAAGATCCTTTTGAGTCATCTAAATCGCCCTTTCGAATCAGGTTGCTTTCACCGCAGAAAGTAAAGCGATAATCATTGTGGCATTGTTCAAGCCGCCCCAAGATTCACTGCGGAGGCGGCATTTAATGTAGGACTGTTTAATATACAGTTTAATATCACATGTTGTTCAGCCAAACCACCGCCACCCCCCCCAGCAAAAAATACAACAGCAGAAGTGGGGAGGGGGGGGGGGGAGAGTGCATTTGCCGCGGTCTTCCTTTCATAACCACCGTCTCTAGCTGAAGACGCAACCACATGGCGGGCGGGGACATTATTATTATTAATACTTATACCCTTGTATATCTCTACAGGTCCAACAACACATGTATAAGAATACAAAATATCCGTTTTTTTATTGCAACGCAACTGGAGTCACGGCGCCATATGGTGGGTCCCAGTCGATGCAGTCTCATTTGTTGCAATGAATCTAATGAGATTGCGGCGACATCTTCTAAGATCAGTCGATATGCATGCGCTATGTGGGCAGCGGGTGCAATCAGGGACCCTAATGTCCTCAGTCGAGGCCGTTTCTTACACTTGCAAATAACTATTGAGAATAATGGTAGTGTTACTGGCCAGTACTTTGGTAATATAAACTCCACTGTATTTACAGAACAGGGCATTAGGAACGTAGAATGATTGGAATGCACACACACACATACACACACACACACACACACACACACACACACACACACACACACACACACACACACACACACACACACACACACACACACACACACACACACACACACACACACACACACACACACACACTCATCGATGCTTTGACTTCAAGAGGTTTAGCACAATTTAAAGGGAGTTAAAGGAATCGATCCGGCAATCTGCGGTATTATTCGCAGTGTGTGAAATTTACACTGAACAATGCTCCTGCAAACCTCGCTTAAACCCAGACTGATATATGTGCTCCATCTCCCGTGAAGATTCATATCTATTGATAGAAAAGTGGAAACCATAACGACAGACACTGTAAATCAATGTCCGCAATAATTACTTTTATCAGCACCAATGTAATACGGTTGCACAGATCAACGAGTACGAGAATGTCTTGTTCAGCGATGCAAAATTAAATAACAGCCATAGAGTACTAAAGTGTGACGTCATGTTTCCATAGCAACCGATTTTCGGTTCTACACAAACCAAATTAACAAGGGGAAATCCTATGGCACAGGAACGTTTTATAGAAAAGGACACATTTTTTTGCGAATTGATTTGCGAGTTTGCTTTACAAATGATGGAAGTAATATTGAGATTGGGCCAATTTACCGTAACATTATAAACTTTATCTTTCATGCTAGTGCGAACTTTTCCTTTTAATACCCCAGGGGAATTCAGGAACGCCTTGACATGTTTCGATTGGTAGTGATTTTCACCTCTTGAAATTGATTTATTTTAATTTTGAAATAAACAACAAATGGAAGCAATGGAAACTGCCTTCTCTCGTTAGGTGGTTTAGAACTGAAAATCCGGTTGCCTGGACAACGTGACGTTTTCACTTTAGTACTCTATTCACCAAAACTATACATCATGTACGTAAATATTTATTAACACCAGATTTCAATCTAGTCCGATTGACATAAACAAGCACTCTCTTTCTAGGTTTCAGCCAAGAGGGTGTTAAATGTCAACACAAAGTAATCATTATCATTATATTCTCCCATTTTCGAAGCAGGTTTGTTAAAAGGCGTGCTTCTGACTGACGTATGCAATGCATTGCACACACACACACACACACACACACACACACACACACACACACACACACACACACACACACACACACACACACACACACACACACAAGCCAACTACATCAACCCACCAACCCAACAGCACAAAAATATACTAACACAATAACACACAAACACAACGCGACACCCACACAATTACACATCACAAACACTAACAAACAAACACACTCACTCACAAACTAACACAACGAACGAACACACTAATACAATAACACACAAACACACCACGACATCAACCAAATTACGCACCAAAAAAATAACACACCAACACACTTAACACACAAACACAACAAACTAACCCCAAAACACACTCACACACTAACACACTATTTACAATTGGGTTTGTTCCCTTAAAATAACAATCCATCGAGCTAAAATGATTTATTCGAAAACAGTAGCATACTTCTGCAATGGTGAGGCAGAGAAGGCATCACATCCCAACCGCACATACTATTGATCCGAGAGTCCTCTTTGAGTTCGCTTTCACAGCTCAAATCCTCCTGGATCAATGGCCGTACGTCAATAGCCTCCCCCAGCCCCTACCGCTTAATCGGCTGCTGATATACCGGTTGACCTGGAAACACGTCATGCCACGGGGCAGCCTGGTACTATAGCCTCTTAAAGTCAAACACCGTAGCCACCGGCTCCCTCTACCCGGGCCTCCAAGTCTTCCAGCGTCCGTCATCGTTCCAGTCCGTATTTACCACCGCCATGGCCGTTTCATTCACCATGTCACTTAGCAGACGCTTCTATCCAATGTCACAGACACATGTCGTTAAGGAGCGGGGAGGGGGTCAGAGGGAGGCGTCTTGCTCAAGGAGGCCTCAGGGTTAGACTGTGGATGTTGTGAATGAATATGAACCCAGCACCGCTTTGCTGTCGTCAAACCCGCTAACCGCTACGCTAAACTAGCGGCTAACCGCTACGCTAAACTAGCGGCTAACCGCTATCCCTTTCGGCTGCATTACTTATCCAGCCCTAGCACAAACTCGGAGGGAGGGAGAGAAAGAAATAGAGAGAGAGAGAGAGAGAGAGAGAGAGAGAGAGAGAGAGAGAGAGAGAGAGAGAGAGAGAGAGAGAGAGAGAGAGAGAGAGAGAGAGAGAGAGAGAGAAAAACAGTGAGAGACGGAGAGGGAGCGAGCGGGAGCGATAGAGAGCATCTAGCACAGTGTGTAGTATCTTGTCATCTCAGAGCCTCCCTGTGATTTAGATTAATGATTCAAAACAACAATTTTCTACATCTGAGAGGAGGAGGGCTCGGTGCTCGGTGGGCTCCTGTTCAGCCTGGTTCACCGCTTCCCCCCCCCCTCGTCCCGCCCAGCGGATGGGGGTGCTGCCGAGACGCCCGCCCGCCCGCCCGCCGCTATGTTAAATGACTCTGCGACGCGGTGAAGACGGAGGGGCGCTTCCTCAGTCCTCGTTATGCACACGGTGGTTAACGCCTTCCTCAACGGAATCGTTGAGGAAGGCGTTCGTTGTTGCATCGAACAAGCAACATCATTTATGATGTTGCTTGTTGCTGTAAGGGAATGGCTATGCGTGTGAGTGTGTGTGTGTGTGTGTGTGTGTGTGTGTGTGTGTGTGTGTGTGCGTGTGTGTGTGTCTGCTTGCATATCTGTATCATGCATGTGTGTTTGTTTGCATGTTTGCATTGCCGTGTGTGTGCTCACATTGGTACATATGCAGGTATGTGAACAAGCAAACAGGCTTTTGTGTGTGTGTGTGTGTGTGTGTGTGTGTGTGTGTGTGTGTGTGTGTGTGTGTGTGTGTGTGTGTGTGTGTGTGTGTGTGTGTGCGTGTGCGTGTGCGTGCGTGTACAGTGGTGTAGTAGTGCTGGCACTCCTCTCTGCAGCAGGTACGCTAAAGGACTGGTGAATCTTTGGGGAGCGTAGATGCTGGTGAGTCAGTGTTTCAGTCGCTGCTCCCGAGAAAAATACAGCCCACCCCTCCTTTTCCTCCCCTCCCCCATTCTCCCGGGACGGACAGGTACTCTGCCTCTTCACAATATGTCTTCAATTAGGTCCTCCTCTCCCAGTTAGCTCAGGTCTCTCCCAGTTAGCCGCTGCTTAGCTTTCATTTTGGTCGTTTACTCTGCTGCTAAATTAATGATGTAATCGACATCTTCAGCCCCGCTCTTAAATCATTAAATTCTTCCTCATCTTCCCCATCATAACAGCAATTATCGGACTTCATAAGGCTCTTTTTTTGCTGATGTACATAAATATTAGCCGACTTCAGGAAGCACTCATACCAACTCAAGCAGTGGTAAGGATAACTTATGTTATCGTGGAAAACTGAATCTACCGCTAAGTGAATTCTCCCACCACGTAACTATTTACTACCATTTTGACACCCGTTGCTGTTGTTGAGATGCTTTTATTCAAAAGGGGGCTTACAGAGAATTCAGATATCTGTAGTTAAGGAACAGGCAGGGTTCGAGGCATCTTGCTCAGGTTACACTGTGGACAACGAGGATCGAACCCAGTGCCTTTCAGTACACCATACGTCCCCCCCCCCTGTGCGCACGTCCACAGGGACGGGGACGGGGGGACTACCCTTTGCATTATCATTCCCAATCCAACAACTTTTCCACTTTAGAAAGTAACTTGCATAGAAATTGCTATGGTCCCATCAAACACAATTGAACTTAGCAATTATCTTTTAATTGTGCAAGAGGAATCGTCGTGCGGCGAAGCCCATTCAGATAATACTTAACAATAACAATTAATATAAAAGGCGCCGCAGAAAGAGACGCGTGTGGGTTTTCCGGCACCGCAAGGGCAAGAGAAATGCACGGAGAGGCCCTCATGTTACATGAGCCACGGCCTCCTGGCAGCACTACTCCCCCCATGTACAGAGATGACCTGCCCGCTGGAGGAGGAGCAGTGATCGATGGATCCAGATACATGTCATGAGGCAGCAGGTTGTGCGCTAAGGGCCCCTCCTGCCTGGTAAACACGTCGATTTCGGTCACGGGAGGGCGACGGCCCCCCAGCCGACCGGCACGCCTTCCCGAGCTCAGGGGCATAAAC